>NC_065435.1:21297735-21601707 GCF_024364675.1 Aethina tumida | reverse complement strand
ATTAAAACTTTAAATTTAAAAATTTAAAAATTTAAATTTTAAAATTTAAAAATTTAAATTTTAAAATTTAAAACTTTAAATTTTAAAATTTAAAAATTTAAATACTAAATTTTTAAAATTGAATTATTAAAATTTTAAATTTTAAAATTTAAAAATTTAAATTTTAAAATTAAAAATTTAAATTTTAAAATTTAAAAATTTAAATTTGAATATTTAAAAATTTAAATTTTAAAATTTAAAAATTTAAATACTAAATTTTAAAAATTTAATTATTAAAACTTTAAATTTTAAAATTTAAAAATTTAAAAATTTAAATACTAAATTTTAAAAATTTATTTATTAAAATTTTAAATTTTAAAATTTAAAAATTTAAATTTTAAAATTTAAAAATTTAAATTTTAAAATTTAAAAATTTAAATACTAAATTTAAAAAATTTAATTATAAAAACTTTAAATTTTAAAATTTAAAAATTTAAATACTAAATTGTAAAAATTTAATTATTAAAACTTTAAATTTTAAAATTTAAAAATTTAAATTTTAAAATTTAAAAATTTAAATTTTAAAATTTTAAAATTTAAAAATTTAAATTTTAAAATTTAAAAATTTAAATACTAAATTTAAAAAATTTAATTATAAAAACTTTAAATTTTAAAATTTAAAAATTTAAAAATTTAAATACTAAATTTTAAAAATTTAATTATTAAAACTTTAAATTTTAAAATTTAAAAATTTAAATATTAAATATTAAAAATTTAAATATTAAAACTTTAAATTTTAAAATTTAAAAATTTAAATACTAAATTTTAAACATTTAATTATTAAAACGTTAAATTTTAAAATTTAAAAATTTAAATTTTAAAATTTAAAAATTTGAATTTTAAAATTTAAAAATTTATATACTAAATTTTAAAAATTTAATTATTAAAACTATAAATTTTAAAATTTAAAAATTTAAATACTAAATTTTTAAAATTGAATTATTAAAATTTTAAATTTTAAAATTTAAAAATTTAAATTTTAAAATTTAAAAATTTAAATTTTAAAATTTAAAAATTTAAATTTGAATATTTAAAAATTTAAATTTTAAAATTTAAAAATTTAAATACTAAATTTTAAAAATTTAATTATTAAAACTTTAAATTTTAAAATTTAAAAATTTAAAAATTTAAATACTAAATTTTAAAAATTTAAATATTAAAACTTTAAATTTTAAAATTTAAAAATTTAAATATTAAATTTTAAAAATTTGAATATTAAAACTTTAAATTTTAAAATTTAAAAATTTAAATACTAAATATTAAAAATTTAATTATTAAAACGTTAAATTTTAAAATTTAAAAATTTAAATTTTAAAATTTAAAAATTTAAATACTAAATTTTAATAATTTAAAAATATAAATACTCAATTTTAAAAATTTAATTATTAAAACTTTAAATTTAAAAATTTAAAAATTTAAATTTTAAAATTTAAAAATTTAAATACTAAATTTTAAAAATTTAATTATTAAAACTTTAACTTTTAAAATTTAAAAATTTAAATACTAAATTTTAAAAATTTAATTATTAAAACTTTAAATTTTAAAATTTAAAAATTTAAATTTTAAAATTTAAAAATTTAAATTTTAAAATTTAAAAATTTAAATTTTAAAATTTAAAAATTTAAATACTAAATTTAAAAAATTTAATTATAAAAACTTTAAATTTTAAAATTTAAAAATTTAAAAATTTAAATACTAAATTTTAAAAATTTAATTATTAAAACTTTAAATTTTAAAATTTAAAAATTTAAAAATTTAAATATTAAATTTTAAAAATTTAATTATTAAAACTTTAAATTTTAAAATTTAAAAATTTAAATACTAAATTTTAAAAATTTAAATATTAAAACTTTAAATTTTAAAATTTAAAAATTTAAATACTAAATTTTAATAATTTAAAAATTTAAATACTCAATTTTAAAAATTTAATTATTAAAACTTTAAATTTTAAAATTTAAAAATTTAAAAATTTAAATACTAAATATTAAAAATTTAATTATTAAAACTTAAAATTTTAAAATTTAAAAATTTAAATTTTAAAATTTAAAAATTTAAATTTTAAAATTTAAAAATTTAAATTTTAAAATTTAAAAATTTAAATACTAAATTTTAAAAATTTAATTTCAAATCTTTAAATTTTAAAATTTAAAAATTTAAATACTAAATTTTAATAATTTAAAAATTTAAATACTCAATTTTAAAAATTTAATTATTAAAACTTTAAATTTTAAAATTTAAAAATTTAAAAATTTAATTACTAAATATTAAAAATTTAATTATTAAAACTTTAAATTTTAAAATTTAAAAATTTAAATACTAAATTTAAAAAATTTAATTATAAAAACTTTAAATTTTAAAAGTTAAAAATTTAAAAATTTAAATACTAAATTTTAAAAATTTAATTATTAAAACTTTAAATTTTAAAATTTAAAAATTTAAATACTAAATTTTAAAAATTTAAATATTAAAACTTTAAATTTTAAAATTTAAAAATTTAAATACTAAATTTTAAACATTTAATTATTAAAACGTTAAATTTTAAAATTTAAAAATTTATATACTAAATTTTAAAAATTTAATTATTAAAACTTTAAATTTTAAAATTTAAAAATTTAAATACTAAATTTTTAAAATTGAATTATTAAAATTTTAAATTTTAAAATTTAAAAATTTAAATTTTAAAATTAAAAATTTAAATTTTAAAATTTAAAAATTTAAATTTGAATATTTAAAAATTTAAATTTTAAAATTTAAAAATTTAAATACTAAATTTTAAAAATTTAATTATTAAAACTTTAAATTTTAAAATTTAAAAATTTAAAAATTTAAATACTAAATTTTAAAAATTTATTTATTAAAATTTTAAATTTTAAAATTTAAAAATTTAAATTTTAAAATTTAAAAATTTAAATTTTAAAATTTAAAAATTTAAATACTAAATTTAAAAAATTTAATTATAAAAACTTTAAATTTTAAAATTTAAAAATTTAAATACTAAATTGTAAAAATTTAATTATTAAAACTTTAAATTTTAAAATTTAAAAATTTAAAAATTTAAATACTAAATATTAAAAATTTAATTATTAAAACTTTAAATTTTAAAATTTAAAAATTTAAATTTTAAAATTTAAAAATTTAAATTTTAAAATTTAAAAATTTAAATACTAAATTTAAAAAATTTAATTATAAAAACTTTAAATTTTAAAATTTAAAAATTTAAAAATTTAAATACTAAATTTTAAAAATTTAATTATTAAAACTTTAAATTTTAAAATTTAAAAATTTAAATACTAAATATTAAAAATTTAAATATTAAAACTTTAAATTTTAAAATTTAAAAATTTAAATACTAAATTTTAAACATTTAATTATTAAAACGTTAAATTTTAAAATTTAAAAATTTAAATTTTAAAATTTAAAAATTTGAATTTTAAAATTTAAAAATTTATATACTAAATTTTAAAAATTTAATTATTAAAACTATAAATTTTAAAATTTAAAAATTTAAATACTAAATTTTTAAAATTGAATTATTAAAATTTTAAATTTTAAAATTTAAAAATTTAAATTTTAAAATTTAAAAATTTAAATTTTAAAATTTAAAAATTTAAATTTGAATATTTAAAAATTTAAATTTTAAAATTTAAAAATTTAAATACTAAATTTTAAAAATTTAATTATTAAAACTTTAAATTTTAAAATTTAAAAATTTAAAAATTTAAATACTAAATTTTAAAAATTTAAATATTAAAACTTTAAATTTTAAAATTTAAAAATTTAAATATTAAATTTTAAAAATTTGAATATTAAAACTTTAAATTTTAAAATTTAAAAATTTAAATACTAAATATTAAAAATTTAATTATTAAAACGTTAAATTTTAAAATTTAAAAATTTAAATTTTAAAATTTAAAAATTTAAATACTAAATTTTAATAATTTAAAAATATAAATACTCAATTTTAAAAATTTAATTATTAAAACTTTAAATTTAAAAATTTAAAAATTTAAATTTTAAAATTTAAAAATTTAAATACTAAATTTTAAAAATTTAATTATTAAAACTTTAACTTTTAAAATTTAAAAATTTAAATACTAAATTTTAAAAATTTAATTATTAAAACTTTAAATTTTAAAATTTAAAAATTTAAATTTTAAAATTTAAAAATTTAAATTTTAAAATTTAAAAATTTAAATACTAAATTTAAAAAATTTAATTATAAAAACTTTAAATTTTAAAATTTAAAAATTTAAAAATTTAAATACTAAATTTTAAAAATTTAATTATTAAAACTTTAAATTTTAAAATTTAAAAATTTAAAAATTTAAATATTAAATTTTAAAAATTTAATTATTAAAACTTTAAATTTTAAAATTTAAAAATTTAAATACTAAATTTTAAAAATTTAAATATTAAAACTTTAAATTTTAAAATTTAAAAATTTAAATACTAAATTTTAATAATTTAAAAATTTAAATACTCAATTTTAAAAATTTAATTATTAAAACTTTAAATTTTAAAATTTAAAAATTTAAAAATTTAAATACTAAATATTAAAAATTTAATTATTAAAACTTTAAATTTTAAAATTTAAAAATTTAAATTTTAAAATTTAAAAATTTAAATTTTAAAATTTAAAAATTTAAATTTTAAAATTTAAAAATTTAAATACTAAATTTTAAAAATTTAATTTCAAATCTTTAAATTTTAAAATTTAAAAATTTAAATACTAAATTTTAATAATTTAAAAATTTAAATACTCAATTTTAAAAATTTAATTATTAAAACTTTAAATTTTAAAATTTAAAAATTTAAAAATTTAATTACTAAATATTAAAAATTTAATTATTAAAACTTTAAATTTTAAAATTTAAAAATTTAAATACTAAATTTAAAAAATTTAATTATAAAAACTTTAAATTTTAAAAGTTAAAAATTTAAAAATTTAAATACTAAATTTTAAAAATTTAATTATTAAAACTTTAAATTTTAAAATTTAAAAATTTAAATACTAAATTTTAAAAATTTAAATATTAAAACTTTAAATTTTAAAATTTAAAAATTTAAATACTAAATTTTAAACATTTAATTATTAAAACGTTAAATTTTAAAATTTAAAAATTTATATACTAAATTTTAAAAATTTAATTATTAAAACTTTAAATTTTAAAATTTAAAAATTTAAATACTAAATTTTTAAAATTGAATTATTAAAATTTTAAATTTTAAAATTTAAAAATTTAAATTTTAAAATTAAAAATTTAAATTTTAAAATTTAAAAATTTAAATTTGAATATTTAAAAATTTAAATTTTAAAATTTAAAAATTTAAATACTAAATTTTAAAAATTTAATTATTAAAACTTTAAATTTTAAAATTTAAAAATTTAAAAATTTAAATACTAAATTTTAAAAATTTATTTATTAAAATTTTAAATTTTAAAATTTAAAAATTTAAATTTTAAAATTTAAAAATTTAAATTTTAAAATTTAAAAATTTAAATACTAAATTTAAAAAATTTAATTATAAAAACTTTAAATTTTAAAATTTAAAAATTTAAATACTAAATTGTAAAAATTTAATTATTAAAACTTTAAATTTTAAAATTTAAAAATTTAAAAATTTAAATACTAAATATTAAAAATTTAATTATTAAAACTTTAAATTTTAAAATTTAAAAATTTAAATTTTAAAATTTAAAAATTTAAATTTTAAAATTTAAAAATTTAAATACTAAATTTAAAAAATTTAATTATAAAAACTTTAAATTTTAAAATTTAAAAATTTAAATACTAAATTGTAAAAATTTAATTATTAAAACTTTAAATTTTAAAATTTAAAAATTTAAATACTAAATATTAAAAATTTAAATATTAAAACTTTAAATTTTAAAATTTAAAAATTTAAATACTAAATTTTAAACATTTAATTATTAAAACGTTAAATTTTAAAATTTAAAAATTTAAATTTTAAAATTTAAAAATTTAAATTTTAAAATTTAAAAATTTATATACTAAATTTTAAAAATTTAATTATTAAAACTTTAAATTTTAAAATTTAAAAATTTAAATACTAAATTTTTAAAATTGAATTATTAAAATTTTAAATTTTAAAATTTAAAAATTTAAATTTTAAAATTTAAAAATTTAAATTATAAAATTTAAAAGTTTAAATTTTAAAATTTAAAAATTTAAATTTTAAAATTTAAAAATTTAAATTTTAAAATTTAAAAATTTAAATTTGAATATTTAAAAATTTAAATTTTAAAATTTAAAAATTTAAATACTAAATTTTAAAAATTTAATTATTAAAACTTTAAATTTTAAAATTTAAAAATTTAAAAATTTAAATACTAAATTTTAAAAATTTATTTATTAAAATTTTAAATTTTAAAATTTAAAAATTTAAATTCTAAATTTTAAAAATTTAATTATTAAAACTTTAACTTTTAAAATTTAAAAATTTAAATACTAAATTTTAAAAATTTAATTATTAAAACTTTAAATTTTAAAATTTAAAAATTTAAATACTAAATTTTAAACATTTAATTATTAAAACGTTAAATTTTAAAATTTAAAAATTTAAATTTTAAAATTTAAAAATTTAAATACTAAATTTTAAAAATTTAATTTCAAAACTTTAAATTTTAAATTTTAAAAATTTAAATACTAAATTTTAATAATTTAAAAATTTAAATACTCAATTTTAAAAATTTAATTATTAAAACTTTAAATTTTAAAATTTAAAAATTTAAAAATTTAAATACTAAATATTAAAAATTTAATTATTAAAACTTTAAATTTTAAAATTTAAAAATTTAAATTTTAAAATTTAAAAATTTAAATTTTAAAATTTAAAAATTTAAATACTAAATTTAAAAAATTTAATTATAAAAACTTTAAATTTTAAAATTTAAAAATTTAAAAATTTAAATACTAAATTTTAAAAATTTAATTATTAAAACTTTAAATTTTAAAATTTAAAAATTTAAATACTAAATATTAAAAATTTAAATATTAAAACTTTAAATTTTAAAATTTAAAAATTTAAATACTAAATTTTAAACATTTAATTATTAAAACGTTAAATTTTAAAATTTAAAAATTTAAATTTTAAAATTTAAAAATTTAAATTTTAAAATTTAATAATTTATATACTAAATTTTAAAAATTTAATTATTAAAACTTTAAATTTTAAAATTTAAAAATTTAAATACTAAATTTTTAAAATTGAATTATTAAAATTTTAAATTTTAAAATTTAAAAATTTAAATTTTAAAATTTAAAAATTTAAATTATAAAATTTAAAAGTTTAAATTTTAAAATTTAAAAATTTAAATTTTAAAATTTAAAAATTTAAATTTTAAAATTTAAAAATTTAAATTTGAATATTTAAAAATTTAAATTTTAAAATTTAAAAATTTAAATACTAAATTTTAAAAAATTAATTATTAAAACTTTAAATTTTAAAATTTAAAAATTTAAATATTAAATTTTAAAAATTTGAATATTAAAACTTTAAATTTTGAAATTTAAAAATTTAAATACTAAATATTAAAAATTTAATTATTAAAACGTTAAATTTTAAAATTTAAAAATTTAAATTTTAAAATTTAAAAATTTAAATACTAAATTTTAATAATTTAAAAATATAAATACTCAATTTTAAAAATTTAATTATTAAAACTTTAAATTTAAAAATTTAAAAATTTAAATTTTAAAATTTAAAAATTTAAATTTTAAAATTTAAAACTTTAAATTTTAAAATTTAAAAATTTAAATACTAAATTTTAAAAATTTAATTTCAAAACTTTAAATTTTAAAATTTAAAAATTTAAATACTAAATTTTAATAATTTAAAAATTTAAATACTCAATTTTAAAAATTTAATTATTAAAACTTTAAATTTTAAAATTTAAAAATTTAAAAATTTAAATACTAAATTTTAAAAATTTAATTATTAAAACTTTAAATTTTAAAATTTAAAAATTTAAATACTAAATTTTAAAAATTTAAATATTAAAACTTTAAATTTTAAAATTTAAAAATTTAAATACTAAATTTTAATAATTTAAAAATTTAAATACTCAATTTTAAAAATTTAATTATTAAAACTTTAAATTTTAAAATTTAAAAATTTAAAAATTTAAATACTAAATATTAAAAATTTAATTATTAAAACTTTAAATTTTAAAATTTAAAAATTTAAATTTTAAAATTTAAAAATTCAAATTTTAAAATTTAAAAATTTAAATACTAAATTTTAAAAATTTAATTTCAAATCTTTAAATTTTAAAATTTAAAAATTTAAATACTAAATTTTAATAATTTAAAAATTTAAATACTCAATTTTAAAAATTTAATTATTAAAACTTTAAATTTTAAAATTTAAAAATTTAAAAATTTAAAAATTTAATTACTAAATATTAAAAATTTAATTATTAAAACTTTAAATTTTAAAATTTAAAAATTTAAATACTAAATTTAAAAAATTTAATTATAAAAACTTTAAATTTTAAAAGTTAAAAATTTAAAAATTTAAATACTAAATTTTAAAAATTTAATTATTAAAACTTTAAATTTTAAAATTTAAAAATTTAAATACTAAATTTTAAAAATTTAAATATTAAAACTTTAAATTTTAAAATTTAAAAATTTAAATACTAAATTTTAAACATTTAATTATTAAAACGTTAAATTTTAAAATTTAAAAATTTAAATTTTAAAATTTAAAAATTTAAATTTTAAAATTTAAAAATTTATATACTAAATTTTAAAAATTTAATTATTAAAACTTTAAATTTTAAAATTTAAAAATTTAAATACTAAATTTTTAAAATTGAATTATTAAAATTTTAAATTTTAAAATTTAAAAATTTAAATTTTAAAATTTAAAAATTTAAATTTTAAAATTTAAAAATTTAAATTTTAAAATTTAAAAATTTAAATTTGAATATTTAAAAATTTAAATTTTAAAATTTAAAAATTTAAATACTAAATTTTAAAAATTTAATTATTAAAACTTTAAATTTTAAAATTTAAAAATTTAAAAATTTAAATACTAAATTTTAAAAATTATTTATTAAAATTTTAAATTTTAAAATTTAAAAATTTAAATACTAAATTTTAAAAATTTAATTATTAAAACTTTAACTTTTAAAATTTAAAAATTTAAATACTAAATTTTAAAAATTTAATTATTAAAACTTTAAATTTTAAAATTTAAAAATTTAAAAATTTAAATACTAAATATTAAAAATTTAATTATTAAAACTTTAAATTTTAAAATTTAAAAATTTAAATTTTAAAATTTAAAAATTTAAATTTTAAAATTTAAAAATTTAAATACTAAATTTAAAAAATTTAATTATAAAAACTTTAAATTTTAAAATTTAAAAATTTAAAAATTTAAATACTAAATTTTAAAAATTTAATTATTAAAACTTTAAATTTTAAAATTTAAAAATTTAAATACTAAATATTAAAAATTTAAATATTAAAACTTTAAATTTTAAAATTTAAAAATTTAAATACTAAATTTTAAACATTTAATTATTAAAACGTTAAATTTTAAAATTTAAAAATTTAAATTTTAAAATTTAAAAATTTGAATTTTAAAATTTAAAAATTTATATACTAAATTTTAAAAATTTAATTATTAAAACTATAAATTTTAAAATTTAAAAATTTAAATACTAAATTTTTAAAATTGAATTATTAAAATTTTAAATTTTAAAATTTAAAAATTTAAATTTTAAAATTTAAAAATTTAAATTTTAAAATTTAAAAATTTAAATTTGAATATTTAAAAATTTAAATTTTAAAATTTAAAAATTTAAATACTAAATTTTAAAAATTTAATTATTAAAACTTTAAATTTTAAAATTTAAAAATTTAAAAATTTAAATACTAAATTTTAAAAATTTAAATATTAAAACTTTAAATTTTAAAATTTAAAAATTTAAATATTAAATTTTAAAAATTTGAATATTAAAACTTTAAATTTTAAAATTTAAAAATTTAAATACTAAATATTAAAAATTTAATTATTAAAACGTTAAATTTTAAAATTTAAAAATTTAAATTTTAAAATTTAAAAATTTAAATACTAAATTTTAATAATTTAAAAATATAAATACTCAATTTTAAAAATTTAATTATTAAAACTTTAAATTTAAAAATTTAAAAATTTAAATTTTAAAATTTAAAAATTTAAATACTAAATTTTAAAAATTTAATTATTAAAACTTTAACTTTTAAAATTTAAAAATTTAAATACTAAATTTTAAAAATTTAATTATTAAAACTTTAAATTTTAAAATTTAAAAATTTAAATTTTAAAATTTAAAAATTTAAATTTTAAAATTTAATAATTTATATACTAAATTTTAAAAATTTAATTATTAAAACTTTAAATTTTAAAATTTAAAAATTTAAATACTAAATTTTTAAAATTGAATTATTAAAATTTTAAATTTTAAAATTTAAAAATTTAAATTTTAAAATTTAAAAATTTAAATTATAAAATTTAAAAGTTTAAATTTTAAAATTTAAAAATTTAAATTTTAAAATTTAAAAATTTAAATTTTAAAATTTATAAATTTAAATTTGAATATTTAAAAATTTAAATTTTAAAATTTAAAAATTTAAATACTAAATTTTAATAATTTAAAAATTTAAATACTCAATTTTAAAAATTTAATTATTAAAACTTTAAATTTTAAAATTTAAAAATTTAAAAATTTAAATACTAAATATTAAAAATTTAATTATTAAAACTTTAAATTTTAAAATTTAAAAATTTAAATTTTAAAATTTAAAAATTTAAATTTTAAAATTTAAAAATTTAAATTTTAAAATTTAAAAATTTAAATACTAAATTTTAAAAATTTAATTTCAAATCTTTAAATTTTAAAATTTAAAAATTTAAATACTAAATTTTAATAATTTAAAAATTTAAATACTCAATTTTAAAAATTTAATTATTAAAACTTTAAATTTTAAAATTTAAAAATTTAAAAATTTAATTACTAAATATTAAAAATTTAATTATTAAAACTTTAAATTTTAAAATTTAAAAATTTAAATACTAAATTTAAAAAATTTAATTATAAAAACTTTAAATTTTAAAAGTTAAAAATTTAAAAATTTAAATACTAAATTTTAAAAATTTAATTATTAAAACTTTAAATTTTAAAATTTAAAAATTTAAATACTAAATTTTAAAAATTTAAATATTAAAACTTTAAATTTTAAAATTTAAAAATTTAAATACTAAATTTTAAACATTTAATTATTAAAACGTTAAATTTTAAAATTTAAAAATTTATATACTAAATTTTAAAAATTTAATTATTAAAACTTTAAATTTTAAAATTTAAAAATTTAAATACTAAATTTTTAAAATTGAATTATTAAAATTTTAAATTTTAAAATTTAAAAATTTAAATTTTAAAATTAAAAATTTAAATTTTAAAATTTAAAAATTTAAATTTGAATATTTAAAAATTTAAATTTTAAAATTTAAAAATTTAAAAATTTAAATACTAAATTTTAAAAATTTATTTATTAAAATTTTAAATTTTAAAATTTAAAAATTTAAATTTTAAAATTTAAAAATTTAAATTTTAAAATTTAAAAATTTAAATACTAAATTTAAAAAATTTAATTATAAAAACTTTAAATTTTAAAATTTAAAAATTTAAATACTAAATTGTAAAAATTTAATTATTAAAACTTTAAATTTTAAAATTTAAAAATTTAAAAATTTAAATACTAAATATTAAAAATTTAATTATTAAAACTTTAAATTTTAAAATTTAAAAATTTAAATTTTAAAATTTAAAAATTTAAATTTTAAAATTTAAAAATTTAAATACTAAATTTAAAAAATTTAATTATAAAAACTTTAAATTTTAAAATTTAAAAATTTAAATACTAAATTGTAAAAATTTAATTATTAAAACTTTAAATTTTAAAATTTAAAAATTTAAATACTAAATATTAAAAATTTAAATATTAAAACTTTAAATTTTAAAATTTAAAAATTTAAATACTAAATTTTAAACATTTAATTATTAAAACGTTAAATTTTAAAATTTAAAAATTTAAATTTTAAAATTTAAAAATTTAAATTTTAAAATTTAAAAATTTATATACTAAATTTTAAAAATTTAATTATTAAAACTTTAAATTTTAAAATTTAAAAATTTAAATACTAAATTTTTAAAATTGAATTATTAAAATTTTAAATTTTAAAATTTAAAAATTTAAATTTTAAAATTTAAAAATTTAAATTATAAAATTTAAAAGTTTAAATTTTAAAATTTAAAAATTTAAATTTTAAAATTTAAAAATTTAAATTTTAAAATTTAAAAATTTAAATTTGAATATTTAAAAATTTAAATTTTAAAATTTAAAAATTTAAATACTAAATTTTAAAAATTTAATTATTAAAACTTTAAATTTTAAAATTTAAAAATTTAAAAATTTAAATACTAAATTTTAAAAATTTATTTATTAAAATTTTAAATTTTAAAATTTAAAAATTTAAATTCTAAATTTTAAAAATTTAATTATTAAAACTTTAACTTTTAATATTTAAAAATTTAAATACTAAATTTTAAAAATTTAATTATTAAAACTTTAAATTTTAAAATTTAAAAATTTAAATACTAAATTTTAAACATTTAATTATTAAAACGTTAAATTTTAAAATTTAAAAATTTAAATTTTAAAATTTAAAAATTTAAATTTTAAAATTTAAAAATTTAAATACTAAATTTTAAAAATTTAATTTCAAAACTTTAAATTTTAAATTTTAAAAATTTAAATACTAAATTTTAATAATTTAAAAATTTAAATACTCAATTTTAAAAATTTAATTATTAAAACTTTAAATTTTAAAATTTAAAAATTTAAAAATTTAAATACTAAATATTAAAAATTTAATTATTAAAACTTTAAATTTTAAAATTTAAAAATTTAAATTTTAAAATTTAAAAATTTAAATTTTAAAATTTAAAAATTTAAATACTAAATTTAAAAAATTTAATTATAAAAACTTTAAATTTTAAAATTTAAAAATTTAAAAATTTAAATACTAAATTTTAAAAATTTAATTATTAAAACTTTAAATTTTAAAATTTAAAAATTTAAATACTAAATATTAAAAATTTAAATATTAAAACTTTAAATTTTAAAATTTAAAAATTTAAATACTAAATTTTAAACATTTAATTATTAAAACGTTAAATTTTAAAATTTAAAAATTTAAATTTTAAAATTTAAAAATTTAAATTTTAAAATTTAATAATTTATATACTAAATTTTAAAAATTTAATTATTAAAACTTTAAATTTTAAAATTTAAAAATTTAAATACTAAATTTTTAAAATTGAATTATTAAAATTTTAAATTTTAAAATTTAAAAATTTAAATTTTAAAATTTAAAAATTTAAATTATAAAATTTAAAAGTTTAAATTTTAAAATTTAAAAATTTAAATTTTAAAATTTAAAAATTTAAATTTTAAAATTTAAAAATTTAAATTTGAATATTTAAAAATTTAAATTTTAAAATTTAAAAATTTAAATACTAAATTTTAAAAAATTAATTATTAAAACTTTAAATTTTAAAATTTAAAAATTTAAATATTAAATTTTAAAAATTTGAATATTAAAACTTTAAATTTTGAAATTTAAAAATTTAAATACTAAATATTAAAAATTTAATTATTAAAACGTTAAATTTTAAAATTTAAAAATTTAAATTTTAAAATTTAAAAATTTAAATACTAAATTTTAATAATTTAAAAATATAAATACTCAATTTTAAAAATTTAATTATTAAAACTTTAAATTTAAAAATTTAAAAATTTAAATTTTAAAATTTAAAAATTTAAATACTAAATTTTAAAAATTTAATTTCAAAACTTTAAATTTTAAAATTTAAAAATTTAAATACTAAATTTTAATAATTTAAAAATTTAAATACTCAATTTTAAAAATTAAATTATTAAAACTTTAAATTTTAAAATTTAAAAATTTAAAAATTTAAATACTAAATTTTAAAAATTTAATTATTAAAACTTTAAATTTTAAAATTTAAAAATTTAAATACTAAATTTTAAACATTTAATTATTAAAACGTTAAATTTTAAAATTTAAAAATTTAAATTTTAAAATTTAAAAATTTAAATTTTAAAATTTAAAAATTTAAATACTAAATTTTAAAAATTTAATTTCAAAACTTTAAATTTTAAATTTTAAAAATTTAAATACTAAATTTTAATAATTTAAAAATTTAAATACTCAATTTTAAAAATTTAATTATTAAAACTTTAAATTTTAAAATTTAAAAATTTAAAAATTTAAATACTAAATATTAAAAATTTAATTATTAAAACTTTAAATTTTAAAATTTAAAAATTTAAATTTTAAAATTTAAAAATTTAAATTTTAAAATTTAAAAATTTAAATACTAAATTTAAAAAATTTAATTATAAAAACTTTAAATTTTAAAATTTAAAAATTTAAATACTAAATATTAAAAATTTAAATATTAAAACTTTAAATTTTAAAATTTAAAAATTTAAATACTAAATTTTAAACATTTAATTATTAAAACGTTAAATTTTAAAATTTAAAAATTTAAATTTTAAAATTTAAAAATTTAAATTTTAAAATTTAAAAATTTAAATTTTAAAATTTAATAATTTATATACTAAATTTTAAAAATTTAATTATTAAAACTTTAAATTTTAAAATTTAAAAATTTAAATACTAAATTTTTAAAATTGAATTATTAAAATTTTAAATTTTAAAATTTAAAAATTTAAATTTTAAAATTTAAAAATTTAAATTATAAAATTTAAAAGTTTAAATTTTAAAATTTAAAAATTTAAATTTTAAAATTTAAAAATTTAAATTTTAAAATTTAAAAATTTAAATTTGAATATTTAAAAATTTAAATTTTAAAATTTAAAAATTTAAATACTAAATTTTAAAAAATTAATTATTAAAACTTTAAATTTTAAAATTTAAAAATTTAAATATTAAATTTTAAAAATTTGAATATTAAAACTTTAAATTTTGAAATTTAAAAATTTAAATACTAAATATTAAAAATTTAATTATTAAAACGTTAAATTTTAAAATTTAAAAATTTAAATTTTAAAATTTAAAAATTTAAATACTAAATTTTAATAATTTAAAAATATAAATACTCAATTTTAAAAATTTAATTATTAAAACTTTAAATTTAAAAATTTAAAAATTTAAATTTTAAAATTTAAAAATTTAAATTTTAAAATTTAAAACTTTAAATTTTAAAATTTAAAAATTTAAATACTAAATTTTAAAAATTTAATTTCAAAACTTTAAATTTTAAAATTTAAAAATTTAAATACTAAATTTTAATAATTTAAAAATTTAAATACTCAATTTTAAAAATTTAATTATTAAAACTTTAAATTTTAAAATTTAAAAATTTAAAAATTTAAATACTAAATTTTAAAAATTTAAATATTAAAACTTTAAATTTTAAAATTTAAAAATTTAAATACTAAATTTTAATAATTTAAAAATTTAAATACTCAATTTTAAAAATTTAATTATTAAAACTTTAAATTTTAAAATTTAAAAATTTAAAAATTTAAATACTAAATATTAAAAATTTAATTATTAAAACTTTAAATTTTAAAATTTAAAAATTTAAATTTTAAAATTTAAAAATTCAAATTTTAAAATTTAAAAATTTAAATACTAAATTTTAAAAATTTAATTTCAAATCTTTAAATTTTAAAATTTAAAAATTTAAATACTAAATTTTAATAATTTAAAAATTTAAATACTCAATTTTAAAAATTTAATTATTAAAACTTTAAATTTTAAAATTTAAAAATTTAAAAATTTAAAAATTTAATTACTAAATATTAAAAATTTAATTATTAAAACTTTAAATTTTAAAATTTAAAAATTTAAATACTAAATTTAAAAAATTTAATTATAAAAACTTTAAATTTTAAAAGTTAAAAATTTAAAAATTTAAATACTAAATTTTAAAAATTTAATTATTAAAACTTTAAATTTTAAAATTTAAAAATTTAAATACTAAATTTTAAACATTTAATTATTAAAACGTTAAATTTTAAAATTTAAAAATTTAAATTTTAAAATTTAAAAATTTAAATTTTAAAATTTAAAAATTTATATACTAAATTTTAAAAATTTAATTATTAAAACTTTAAATTTTAAAATTTAAAAATTTAAATACTAAATTTTTAAAATTGAATTATTAAAATTTTAAATTTTAAAATTTAAAAATTTAAATTTTAAAATTTAAAAATTTAAATTTTAAAATTTAAAAATTTAAATTTTAAAATTTAAAAATTTAAATTTGAATATTTAAAAATTTAAATTTTAAAATTTAAAAATTTAAATACTAAATTTTAAAAATTTAATTATTAAAACTTTAAATTTTAAAATTTAAAAATTTAAAAATTTAAATACTAAATTTTAAAAATTATTTATTAAAATTTTAAATTTTAAAATTTAAAAATTTAAATACTAAATTTTAAAAATTTAATTATTAAAACTTTAACTTTTAAAATTTAAAAATTTAAATACTAAATTTTAAAAATTTAATTATTAAAACTTTAAATTTTAAAATTTAAAAATTTAAAAATTTAAATACTAAATATTAAAAATTTAATTATTAAAACTTTAAATTTTAAAATTTAAAAATTTAAATTTTAAAATTTAAAAATTTAAATTTTAAAATTTAAAAATTTATATACTAAATTTAAAAAATTTAATTATAAAAACTTTAAATTTTAAAATTTAAAAATTTAAAAATTTAAATACTAAATTTTAAAAATTTAATTATTAAAACTTTAAATTTTAAAATTTAAAAATTTAAATACTAAATATTAAAAATTTAAATATTAAAACTTTAAATTTTAAAATTTAAAAATTTAAATACTAAATTTTAAACATTTAATTATTAAAACGTTAAATTTTAAAATTTAAAAATTTAAATTTTAAAATTTAAAAATTTGAATTTTAAAATTTAAAAATTTATATACTAAATTTTAAAAATTTAATTATTAAAACTATAAATTTTAAAATTTAAAAATTTAAATACTAAATTTTTAAAATTGAATTATTAAAATTTTAAATTTTAAAATTTAAAAATTTAAATTTTAAAATTTAAAAATTTAAATTTTAAAATTTAAAAATTTAAATTTGAATATTTAAAAATTTAAATTTTAAAATTTAAAAATTTAAATACTAAATTTTAAAAATTTAATTATTAAAACTTTAAATTTTAAAATTTAAAAATTTAAAAATTTAAATACTAAATTTTAAAAATTTAAATATTAAAACTTTAAATTTTAAAATTTAAAAATTTAAATATTAAATTTTAAAAATTTGAATATTAAAACTTTAAATTTTAAAATTTAAAAATTTAAATACTAAATATTAAAAATTTAATTATTAAAACGTTAAATTTTAAAATTTAAAAATTTAAATTTTAAAATTTAAAAATTTAAATACTAAATTTTAATAATTTAAAAATATAAATACTCAATTTTAAAAATTTAATTATTAAAACTTTAAATTTAAAAATTTAAAAATTTAAATTTTAAAATTTAAAAATTTAAATACTAAATTTTAAAAATTTAATTATTAAAACTTTAACTTTTAAAATTTAAAAATTTAAATACTAAATTTTAAAAATTTAATTATTAAAACTTTAAATTTTAAAATTTAAAAATTTAAATTTTAAAATTTAAAAATTTAAATTTTAAAATTTAAAAATTTAAATACTAAATTTAAAAAATTTAATTATAAAAACTTTAAATTTTAAAATTTAAAAATTTAAAAATTTAAATACTAAATTTTAAAAATTTAATTATTAAAACTTTAAATTTTAAAATTTAAAAATTTAAATACTAAATATTAAAAATTTAAATATTAAAACTTTAAATTTTAAAATTTAAAAATTTAAATACTAAATTTTAAACATTTAATTATTAAAACGTTAAATTTTAAAATTAAAAAATTTAAATTTTAAAATTTAAAAATTTAAATTTTAAAATTTAAAAATTTATATACTAAATTTTAAAAATTTAATTATTAAAACTTTAAATTTTAAAATTTAAAAATTTAAATACTAAATTTTTAAAATTGAATTATTAAAATTTTAAATTTTAAAATTTAAAAATTTAAATTTTAAAATTTAAAAATTTAAATTATAAAATTTAAAAGTTTAAATTTTAAAATTTAAAAATTTAAATTTTAAAATTTAAAAATTTAAATTTTAAAATTTAAAAATTTAAATTTGAATATTTAAAAATTTAAATTTTAAAATTTAAAAATTTAAATACTAAATTTTAAAAATTTAATTATTAAAACTTTAAATTTTAAAATTTAAAAATTTAAATATTAAATTTTAAAAATTTGAATATTAAAACTTTAAATTTTGAAATTTAAAAATTTAAATACTAAATATTAAAAATTTAATTATTAAAACGTTAAATTTTAAAATTTAAAAATTTAAATTTTAAAATTTAAAAATTTAAATACTAAATTTTAATAATTTAAAAATATAAATACTCAATTTTAAAAATTTAATTATTAAAACTTTAAATTTAAAAATTTAAATTTAAAATTTAAAACTTTAAATTTTAAAATTTAAAAATTTAAATACTAAATTTTAAAAATTTAATTTCAAAACTTTAAATTTTAAAATTTAAAAATTTAAATACTAAATTTTAATAATTTAAAAATTTAAATACTCAATTTTAAAAATTTAATTATTAAAACTTTAAATTTTAAAATTTAAAAATTTAAAAATTTAAATATTAAATTTTAAAAATTTAATTATTAAAACTTTAAATTTTAAAATTTAAAAATTTAAATACTAAATTTTAAAAATTTAAATATTAAAACTTTAAATTTTAAAATTTAAAAATTTAAATACTAAATTTTAATAATTTAAAAATTTAAATACTCAATTTTAAAAATTTAATTATTAAAACTTTAAATTTTAAAATTTAAAAATTAAAAAATTTAAATACTAAATATTAAAAATTTAATTATTAAAACTTTAAATTTTAAAATTTAAAAATTTAAATTTTAAAATTTAAAAATTTAAATTTTAAAATTTAAAAATTTAAATTTTAAAATTTAAAAATTTAAATACTAAATTTTAAAAATTTAATTTCAAATCTTTAAATTTTAAAATTTAAAAATTTAAATACTAAATTTTAATAATTTAAAAATTTAAATACTCAATTTTAAAAATTTAATTATTAAAACTTTAAATTTTAAAATTTAAAAATTTAAAAATTTAATTACTAAATATTAAAAATTTAATTATTAAAACTTTAAATTTTAAAATTTAAAAATTTAAATACTAAATTTAAAAAATTTAATTATAAAAACTTTAAATTTTAAAAGTTAAAAATTTAAAAATTTAAATACTAAATTTTAAAAATTTAATTATTAAAACTTTAAATTTTAAAATTTAAAAATTTAAATACTAAATTTTAAAAATTTAAATACTAAAACTTTAAATTTTAAAATTTAAAAATTTAAATACTAAATTTTAAACATTTAATTATTAAAACGTTAAATTTTAAAATTTAAAAATTTATATACTAAATTTTAAAAATTTAATTATTAAAACTTTAAATTTTAAAATTTAAAAATTTAAATACTAAATTTTTAAAATTGAATTATTAAAATTTTAAATTTTAAAATTTAAAAATTTAAATTTTAAAATTAAAAATTTAAATTTTAAAATTTAAAAATTTAAATTTGAATATTTAAAAATTTAAATTTTAAAATTTAAAAATTTAAATACTAAATATTAAAAATTTAATTATTAAAACTTTAAATTTTAAAATTTAAAAATTTAAATTTTAAAATTTAAAAATTTAAATTTTAAAATTTAAAAATTTAAATTTTAAAATTTAAAAATTTAAATACTAAATTTAAAAAATTTAATTATAAAAACTTTAAATTTTAAAATTTAAAAATTTAAAAATTTAAATACTAAATTTTAAAAATTTAATTATTAAAACTTTAAATTTTAAAATTTAAAAATTTAAATACTAAATATTAAAAATTTAAATATTAAAACTTTAAATTTTAAAATTTAAAAATTTAAATACTAAATTTTAAACATTTAATTATTAAAACGTTAAATTTTAAAATTTAAAAATTTAAATTTTAAAATTTAAAAATTTAAATTTTAAAATTTAATAATTTATATACTAAATTTTAAAAATTTAATTATTAAAACTTTAAATTTTAAAATTTAAAAATTTAAATACTAAATTTTTAAAATTGAATTATTAAAATTTTAAATTTTAAAATTTAAAAATTTAAATTTTAAAATTTAAAAATTTAAATTATAAAATTTAAAAGTTTAAATTTTAAAATTTAAAAATTTAAATTTTAAAATTTAAAAATTTAAATTTTAAAATTTAAAAATTTAAATTTGAATATTTAAAAATTTAAATTTTAAAATTTAAAAATTTAAATACTAAATTTTAAAAAATTAATTATTAAAACTTTAAATTTTAAAATTTAAAAATTTAAATATTAAATTTTAAAAATTTGAATATTAAAACTTTAAATTTTGAAATTTAAAAATTTAAATACTAAATATTAAAAATTTAATTATTAAAACGTTAAATTTTAAAATTTAAAAATTTAAATTTTAAAATTTAAAAATTTAAATACTAAATTTTAATAATTTAAAAATATAAATACTCAATTTTAAAAATTTAATTATTAAAACTTTAAATTTAAAAATTTAAAAATTTAAATTTTAAAATTTAAAAATTTAAATTTTAAAATTTAAAACTTTAAATTTTAAAATTTAAAAATTTAAATACTAAATTTTAAAAATTTAATTTCAAAACTTTAAATTTTAAAATTTAAAAATTTAAATACTAAATTTTAATAATTTAAAAATTTAAATACTCAATTTTAAAAATTTAATTATTAAAACTTTAAATTTTAAAATTTAAAAATTTAAAAATTTAAATACTAAATTTTAAAAATTTAATTATTAAAACTTTAAATTTTAAAATTTAAAAATTTAAATACTAAATTTTAAAAATTTAAATATTAAAACTTTAAATTTTAAAATTTAAAAATTTAAATACTAAATTTTAATAATTTAAAAATTTAAATACTCAATTTTAAAAATTTAATTATTAAAACTTTAAATTTTAAAATTTAAAAATTTAAAAATTTAAATACTAAATATTAAAAATTTAATTATTAAAACTTTAAATTTTAAAATTTAAAAATTTAAATTTTAAAATTTAAAAATTCAAATTTTAAAATTTAAAAATTTAAATACTAAATTTTAAAAATTTAATTTCAAATCTTTAAATTTTAAAATTTAAAAATTTAAATACTAAATTTTAATAATTTAAAAATTTAAATACTCAATTTTAAAAATTTAATTATTAAAACTTTAAATTTTAAAATTTAAAAATTTAAAAATTTAAAAATTTAATTACTAAATATTAAAAATTTAATTATTAAAACTTTAAATTTTAAAATTTAAAAATTTAAATACTAAATTTAAAAAATTTAATTATAAAAACTTTAAATTTTAAAAGTTAAAAATTTAAAAATTTAAATACTAAATTTTAAAAATTTAATTATTAAAACTTTAAATTTTAAAATTTAAAAATTTAAATACTAAATTTTAAAAATTTAAATATTAAAACTTTAAATTTTAAAATTTAAAAATTTAAATACTAAATTTTAAACATTTAATTATTAAAACGTTAAATTTTAAAATTTAAAAATTTAAATTTTAAAATTTAAAAATTTAAATTTTAAAATTTAAAAATTTATATACTAAATTTTAAAAATTTAATTATTAAAACTTTAAATTTTAAAATTTAAAAATTTAAATACTAAATTTTTAAAATTGAATTATTAAAATTTTAAATTTTAAAATTTAAAAATTTAAATTTTAAAATTTAAAAATTTAAATTTTAAAATTTAAAAATTTAAATTTTAAAATTTAAAAATTTAAATTTGAATATTTAAAAATTTAAATTTTAAAATTTAAAAATTTAAATACTAAATTTTAAAAATTTAATTATTAAAACTTTAAATTTTAAAATTTAAAAATTTAAAAATTTAAATACTAAATTTTAAAAATTATTTATTAAAATTTTAAATTTTAAAATTTAAAAATTTAAATACTAAATTTTAAAAATTTAATTATTAAAACTTTAACTTTTAAAATTTAAAAATTTAAATACTAAATTTTAAAAATTTATTTATTAAAATTTTAAATTTTAAAATTTTAAAATTTAAATACTAAATTTTAAAAATTTAATTATTAAAACTTTAACTTTTAAAATTTAAAAATTTAAATACTAAATTTTAAAAATTTAATTATTAAAACTTTAAATTTTAAAATTTAAAAATTTAAAAATTTAAATACTAAATATTAAAAATTTAATTATTAAAACTTTAAATTTTAAAATTTAAAAATTTAAATTTTAAAATTTAAAAATTTAAATTTTATAATTTAAAAATTTAAATACTAAATTTAAAAAATTTAATTATAAAAACATTAAATTTTAAAATTTAAAAATTTAAAAATTTAAATACTAAATTTTAAAAATTTAATTATTAAAACTTTAAATTTTAAAATTTAAAAATTTAAATACTAAATATTAAAAATTTAAATATTAAAACTTTAAATTTTAAAATTTAAAAATTTAAATACTAAATTTTAAACATTTAATTATTAAAACGTTAAATTTTAAAATTAAAAAATTTAAATTTTAAAATTTAAAAATTTAAATACTAAATTTTAAAAATTTAATTATTAAAACTTTAAATTTTAAAATTTAAAAATTTAAAAATTTAAATACTAAATTTTAAAAATTTATTTATTAAAATTTTAAATTTTAAAATTTTAAAATTTAAATACTAAATTTTAAAAATTTAATTATTAAAACTTTAACTTTTAAAATTTAAAAATTTAAATACTAAATTTTAAAAATTTAATTATTAAAACTTTAAATTTTAAAATTTAAAAATTTAAAAATTTAAATACTAAATATTAAAAATTTAATTATTAAAACTTTAAATTTTATAATTTAAAAATTTAAATTTTAAAATTTAAAAATTTAAATTTTATAATTTAAAAATATAAATACTAAATTTAAAAAATTTAATTATAAAAACATTAAATTTTAAAATTTAAAAATTTAAAAATTTAAATACTAAATTTTAAAAATTTAATTATTAAAACTTTAAATTTTAAAATTTAAAAATTTAAATACTAAATATTAAAAATTTAAATATTAAAACTTTAAATTTTAAAATTTAAAAATTTAAATACTAAATTTTAAACATTTAATTATTAAAACGTTAAATTTTAAAATTTAAAAATTTAAATTTTAAAATTTAAAAATTTAAATTTTAAAATTTAAAAATTTATATACTAAATTTTAAAAATTTAATTATTAAAACTTTAAATTTTAAAATTTAAAAATTTAAATACTAAATTTTTAAAATTGAATTATTAAAATTTTAAATTTTAAAATTTAAAAATTTAAATTTTAAAATTTAAAAATTTAAATTATAAAATTTAAAAGTCTAAATTTTAAAATTTAAAAATTTAAATTTTAAAATTTAAAAATTTAAATTTTAAAATTTAAAAATTTAAATTTGAATATTTAAAAATTTAAATTTTAAAATTTAAAATTTTAAATACTAAATTTTAAAAATTTAATTATTAAAACTTTAAATTTTAAAATTTAAAAATTTAAAAATTTAAATACTAAATTTTAAAAATTTAAATATTAAAACTTTAAATTTTAAAATTTAAAAATTTAAATATTAAATTTTAAAAATTTGAATATTAAAACTTTAAATTTTAAAATTTAAAACTTTAAATACTAAATATTAAAAATTTAATTATTAAAACGTTAAATTTTAAAATTTAAAAATTTAAATTTTAAAATTTAAAAATTTAAATACTAAATTTTAATAATTTAAAAATATAAATACTCAATTTTAAAAATTTAATTATTAAAACTTTAAATTTTAAAATTTAAAACTTTAAATTTTAAAATTTAAAAATTTAAATACTAAATTTTAAAAATTTAATTTCAAAACTTTAAATTTTAAAATTTAAAAATTTAAATACTAAATTTTAATAATTTAAAAATTTAAATACTCAATTTTAAAAATTTAATTATTAAAACTTTAAATTTTAAAATTTAAAAATTTAAAAATTTAAATATTAAATTTTAAAAATTTAATTATTAAAACTTTAAATTTTAAAATTTAAAAATTTAAATAATAAATTTTAAAAATTTAAATATTAAAACTTTAAATTTTAAAATTTAAAAATTTAAATACTAAATTTTAATAATTTAAAAATTTAAATACTCAATTTTAAAAATTTAATTATTAAAACTTTAAATTTTAAAATTTAAAAATTTAAAAATTTAAATACTAAATATTAAAAATTTAATTATTAAAACTTTAAATTTTAAAATTTAAAAATTTAAATTTTAAAATTTAAAAATTTAAATTTTAAAATTTAAAAATTTAAATTTTAAAATTTAAAAATTTAAATACTAAATTTTAAAAATTTAATTTCAAATCTTTAAATTTTAAAATTTAAAAATTTAAATACTAAATTTTAATAATTTAAAAATTTAAATACTCAATTTTAAAAATTTAATTATTAAAACTTTAAATTTTAAAATTTAAAAATTTAAATACTAAATTTTTAAAATTGAATTATTAAAATTTTAAATTTTAAAATTTAAAAATTTAAATTTTAAAATTAAAAATTTAAATTTTAAAATTTAAAAATTTAAATTTGAATATTTAAAAATTTAAATTTTAAAATTTAAAAATTTAAATACTAAATTTTAAAAATTTAATTATTAAAACTTTAAATTTTAAAATTTAAAAATTTAAAAATTTAAATACTAAATTTTAAAAATTTATTTATTAAAATTTTAAATTTTAAAATTTTAAAATTTAAATACTAAATTTTAAAAATTTAATTATTAAAACTTTAACTTTTAAAATTTAAAAATTTAAATACTAAATTTTAAAAATTTAATTATTAAAACTTTAAATTTTAAAATTTAAAAATTTAAAAATTTAAATACTAAATATTAAAAATTTAATTATTAAAACTTTAAATTTTAAAATTTAAAAATTTAAATTTTAAAATTTAAAAATTTAAATTTTATAATTTAAAAATTTAAATACTAAATTTAAAAAATTTAATTATAAAAACATTAAATTTTAAAATTTAAAAATTTAAAAATTTAAATACTAAATTTTAAAAATTTAATTATTAAAACTTTAAATTTTAAAATTTAAAAATTTAAATACTAAATATTAAAAATTTAAATATTAAAACTTTAAATTTTAAAATTTAAAAATTTAAATACTAAATTTTAAACATTTAATTATTAAAACGTTAAATTTTAAAATTTAAAAATTTAAATTTTAAAATTTAAAAGTTTAAATTTTAAAATTTAAAAATTTATATACTAAATTTTAAAAATTTAATTATTAAAACTTTAAATTTTAAAATTTAAAAATTTAAATACTAAATTTTTAAAATTGAATTATTAAAATTTTAAATTTTAAAATTTAAAAATTTAAATTTTAAAATTTAAAAATTTAAATTATAAAATTTAAAAGTTTAAATTTTAAAATTTAAAAATTTAAATTTTAAAATTCAAAAATTTAACTTTTAAAATTTAATTATTAAAACGTTAAATTTTAAAATTTAAAAATTTAAATTTTAAAATTTAAAAATTTAAATACTAAATTTTAATAATTTAAAAATATAAATACTCAATTTTAAAAATTTAATTATTAAAACTTTAAATTTAAAAATTTAAAAATTTAAATTTTAAAATTTAAAAATTTAAATTTTAAAATTTAAAACTTTAAATTTTAAAATTTAAAAATTTAAATACTAAATTTTAAAAATTTAATTTCAAAACTTTAAATTTTAAAATTTAAAAATTTAAATACTAAATTTTAATAATTTAAAAATTTAAATACTCAATTTTAAAAATTTAATTATTAAAACTTTAAATTTTAAAATTTAAAAATTTAAAAATTTAAATACTAAATTTTAAAAATTTAATTATTAAAACTTTAAATTTTAAAATTTAAAAATTTAAATACTAAATTTTAAAAATTTAAATATTAAAACTTTAAATTTTAAAATTTAAAAATTTAAATACTAAATTTTAAACATTTAATTATTAAAACGTTAAATTTTAAAATTTAAAAATTTAAATTTTAAAATTTAAAAATTTAAATTTTAAAATTTAAAAATTTATATACTAAATTTTAAAAATTTAATTATTAAAACTTTAAATTTTAAAATTTAAAAATTTAAATACTAAATTTTTAAAATTGAATTATTAAAATTTTAAATTTTAAAATTTAAAAATTTAAATTTTAAAATTAAAAATTTAAATTTTAAAATTTAAAAATTTAAATTTGAATATTTAAATATTTAAATTTTAAAATTTAAAAATTTAAATACTAAATTTTAAAAATTTAATTATTAAAACTTTAAATTTTAAAATTTAAAAATTTAAAAATTTAAATACTAAATTTTAAAAATTTATTTATTAAAATTTTAAATTTTAAAATTTTAAAATTTAAATACTAAATTTTAAAAATTTAATTATTAAAACTTTAACTTTTAAAATTTAAAAATTTAAATACTAAATTTTAAAAATTTAATTATTAAAACTTTAAATTTTAAAATTTAAAAATTTAAAAATTTAAATACTAAATATTAAAAATTTAATTATTAAAACTTTAAATTTTAAAATTTAAAAATTTAAATTTTAAAATTTAAAAATTTAAATTTTATAATTTAAAAATTTAAATACTAAATTTAAAAAATTTAATTATAAAAACATTAAATTTTAAAATTTAAAAATTTAAAAATTTAAATACTAAATTTTAAAAATTTAATTATTAAAACTTTAAATTTTAAAATTTAAAAATTTAAATACTAAATATTAAAAATTTAAATATTAAAACTTTAAATTTTAAAATTTAAAAATTTAAATACTAAATTTTAAACATTTAATTATTAAAACGTTAAATTTTAAAATTAAAAAATTTAAATTTTAAAATTTAAAAATTTAAATTTTAAAATTTAAAAATTTATATACTAAATTTTAAAAATTTAATTATTAAAACTTTAAATTTTAAAATTTAAAAATTTAAATACTAAATTTTTAAAATTGAATTATTAAAATTTTAAATTTTAAAATTTAAAAATTTAAATTTTAAAATTTAAAAATTTAAATTATAAAATTTAAAAGTTTAAATTTTAAAATTTAAAAATTTAAATTTTAAAATTCAAAAATTTAACTTTTAAAATTTAATTATTAAAACGTTAAATTTTAAAATTTAAAAATTTAAATTTTAAAATTTAAAAATTTAAATACTAAATTTTAATAATTTAAAAATATAAATACTCAATTTTAAAAATTTAATTATTAAAACTTTAAATTTAAAAATTTAAAAATTTAAATTTTAAAATTTAAAAATTTAAATTTTAAAATTTAAAACTTTAAATTTTAAAATTTAAAAATTTAAATACTAAATTTTAAAAATTTAATTTCAAAACTTTAAATTTTAAAATTTAAAAATTTAAATACTAAATTTTAATAATTTAAAAATTTAAATACTCAATTTTAAAAATTTAATTATTAAAACTTTAAATTTTAAAATTTAAAAATTTAAAAATTTAAATACTAAATTTTAAAAATTTAATTATTAAAACTTTAAATTTTAAAATTTAAAAATTTAAATAATAAATTTTAAAAATTTAAATATTAAAACTTTAAATTTTAAAATTTAAAAATTTAAATACTAAATTTTAATAATTTAAAAATTTAAATACTCAATTTTAAAAATTTAATTATTAAAACTTTAAATTTTAAAATTTAAAAATTTAAAAATTTAAATACTAAATATTAAAAATTTAATTATTAAAACTTTAAATTTTAAAATTTAAAAATTTAAATTTTAAAATTTAAAAATTTAAATTTTAAAATTTAAAAATTTAAATACTAAATTTTAAAAATTTAATTTCAAATCTTTAAATTTTAAAATTTAAAAATTTAAATACTAAATTTTAATAATTTAAAAATTTAAATACTCAATTTTAAAAATTTAATTATTAAAACTTTAAATTTTAAAATTTAAAAATTTAAAAATTTAATTACTAAATATTAAAAATTTAATTATTAAAACTTTAAATTTTAAAATTTAAAAATTTAAATACTAAATTTAAAAAATTTAATTATAAAAACTTTAAATTTTAAAAGTTAAAAATTTAAAAATTTAAATACTAAATTTTAAAAATTTAATTATTAAAACTTTAAATTTTAAAATTTAAAAATTTAAATACTAAATTTTAAAAATTTAAATATTAAAACTTTAAATTTTAATATTTAAAAATTTAAATACTAAATTTTAAACATTTAATTATTAAAACGTTAAATTTTAAAATTTAAAAATTTAAAAATTTAAATACTAAATTTTAAAAATTTATTTATTAAAATTTTAAATTTTAAAATTTAAAAATTTAAATACTAAATTTTAAAAATTTAATTATTAAAACTTTAAATTTTAAAATTTAAAAATTTAAATACTAAATTTAAAAAATTTAATTATAAAAACTTTAAATTTTAAAAGTTAAAAATTTAAAAATTTAAATACTAAATTTTAAAAATTTAATTATTAAAACTTTAAATTTTAAAATTTAAAAATTTAAATACTAAATTTTAAAAATTTAAATATTAAAACTTTAAATTTTAATATTTAAAAATTTAAATACTAAATTTTAAACATTTAATTATTAAAACGTTAAATTTTAAAATTTAAAAATTTAAATTTTAAAATTTAAAAATTTAAATTTTAAAATTTAAAAATTTATATACTAAATTTTAAAAATTTAATTATTAAAACTTTAAATTTTAAAATTTAAAAATTTAAATTTGAATATTTAAAAATTTAAATTTTAAAATTTAAAAATTTAAATACTAAATTTTAAAAATTTAATTATTAAAACTTTAAATTTTAAAATTTAAAAATTTAAAAATTTAAATACTAAATTTTAAAAATTTATTTATTAAAATTTTAAATTTTAAAATTTAAAAATTTAAATACTAAATTTTAAAAATTTAATTATTAAAACTTTAACTTTTAAAATTTAAAAATTTAAATACTAAATTTTAAAAATTTAATTATTAAAACTTTAAATTTTAAAATTTAAAAATTTAAAAGTTTAAATACTAAATATTAAAAATTTAATTATTAAAACTTTAAATTTTAAAATTTAAAAATTTAAATTTTAAAATTTAAAAATTTAAATTTTAAAATTTAAAAATTTAAATACTAAATATTAAAAATTTAAATATTAAAACTTTAAATTTTAAAATTTAAAAATTTAAATACTAAATTTTAAACATTTAATTATTAAAACGTTAAATTTTAAAATTTAAAAATTTAAATTTTAAAATTTAAAAATTTAAATTTTAAAATTTAAAATTTTATATACTAAATTTTAAAAATTTAATTATTAAAACTTTAAATTTTAAAATTTAAAAATTTAAATACTAAATTTTTAAAATTGAATTATTAAAATTTTAAATTTTAAAATTTAAAAATATAAATTTTAAAATTTAAAAATTTAAATTATAAAATTTAAAAGTTTAAATTTTAAAATTTAAAAATTTAAATTTTAAAATTTAAAAATTTAAATTTTAAAATTTAAAAATTTAAATTTGAATATTTAAAAATTTAAATTTTAAAATTTAAAAATTTAAATACTAAATTTTAAAAATTTAATTATTAAAACTTTAAATTTTAAAATTTAAAAATTTAAAAATTTAAATACTAAATTTTAAAAATTTATTTATTAAAATTTTAAATTTTAAAATTTAAAAATTTAAATACTAAATTTTAAAAATTTAATTATTAAAACTTTAACTTTTAAAATTTAAAAATTTAAATACTAAATTTTAAAAATTTAATTATTAAAACTTTAAATTTTAAAATTTAAAAATTTAAATACTAAATTTTAAACATTTAATTATTAAAACGTTAAATTTTAAAATTTAAAAATTTAAATTTTAAAATTTAAAAATTTAAATTTTAAAATTTAAAAATTTAAATACTAAATTTTAAAAATTTAATTTCAAAACTTTAAATTTTAAAATTTAAAAATTTAAATACTAAATTTTAATAATTTAAAAATTTAAATACTCAATTTTAAAAATTTAAATATTAAAACTTTAAATTTTAAAATTTAAAAATTTAAATATTAAATTTTAAAAATTTGAATATTAAAACTTTAAATTTTAAAATTTAAAAATTTAAATACTAAATATTAAAAATTTAATTATTAAAACGTTAAATTTTAAAATTTAAAAATTTAAATTTTAAAATTTAAAAATTTAAATACTAAATTTTAATAATTTAAAAATATAAATACTCAATTTTAAAAATTTAATTATTAAAACTTTAAATTTAAAAATTTAAAAATTTAAATTTTAAAATTTAAAAATTTAAATTTTAAAATTTAAAACTTTAAATTTTAAAATTTAAAAATTTAAATACTAAATTTTAAAAATTTAATTTCAAAACTTTAAATTTTAAAATTTAAAAATTTAAATACTAAATTATAATAATTTAAAAATTTAAATACTCAATTTTAAAAATTTAATTATTAAAACTTTAAATTTTAAAATTTAAAAATTTAAATTTTAAAATTTAAAAATTTAAATTTTAAAATTTAAAAATTTAAATACTAAATTTTAAAAATTTAATTTCAAAACTTTAAATTTTAAAATTTAAAAATTTAAATACTAAATTTTAATAATTTAAAAATTTAAATACTCAATTTTAAAAATTTAATTATTAAAACTTTAAATTTTAAAATTTAAAAATTTAAAAATTTAAATACTAAATATTAAAAATTTAATTATTAAAACTTTAAATTTTAAAATTTAAAAATTTAAATTTTAAAATTTAAAAATTTAAATTTGAATATTTAAAAATTTAAATTTTAAAATTTAAAAATTTAAATACTAAATTTTAAAAATTTAATTATTAAAACTTTAAATTTTAAAATTTAAAAATTTAAAAATTTAAATACTAAATTTTAAAAATTTATTTATTAAAATTTTAAATTTTAAAATTTAAAAATTTAAATACTAAATTTTAAAAATTTAATTATTAAAACTTTAACTTTTAAAATTTAAAAATTTAAATACTAAATTTTAAAAATTTAATTATTAAAACTTTAAATTTTAAAATTTAAAAATTTAAATACTAAATTTTAAACATTTAATTATTAAAACGTTAAATTTTAAAATTTAAAAATTTAAATTTTAAAATTTAAAAATTTAAATTTTAAAATTTAAAAATTTAAATACTAAATTTTAAAAATTTAATTTCAAAACTTTAAATTTTAAAATTTAAAAATTTAAATACTAAATTTTAATAATTTAAAAATTTAAATACTCAATTTTAAAAATTTAATTATTAAAACTTTAAATTTTAAAATTTAAAAATTTAAAAATTTAAATACAAAATATTAAAAATTTAATTATTAAAACTTTAAATTTTAAAATTTAAAAATTTAAATTTTAAAATTTAAAAATTTAAATTTTAAAATTTAAAAATTTAAATTTTAAAATTTAAAAATTTAAATACTAAATTTAAAAAATTTAATTATAAAAACTTTAAATTTTAAAATTTAAAAATTTAAAAATTTAAATACTAAATTTTAAAAATTTAATTATTAAAACTTTAAATTTTAAAATTTAAAAACTTAAATACTAAACTTTAAAAATTTAAATATTAAAACTTTAAATTTTAAAATTTAAAAATTTAAATATTAAATTTTAAAAATTTGGATATTAAAACTTTAAATTTTAAAATTTAAAAATTTAAATACTAAATATTAAAAATTTAATTATTAAAACGTTAAATTTTAAAATTTAAAAATTTAAATTTTAAAATTTAAAAATTTAAATACTAAATTTTAATAATTTAAAAATATAAATACTCAATTTTAAAAATTTAATTATTAAAACTTTAAATTTAAAAATTTAAAAATTTAAATTTTAAAATTTAAAAATTTAAATTTTAAAATTTAAAACTTTAAATTTTAAAATTTAAAAATTTAAATACTAAATTTTAAAAATTTAAATATTAAAACTTTAAATTTTAAAATTTAAAAATTTAAATATTAAATTTTAAAAATTTGAATATTAAAACTTTAAATTTTAAAATTTAAAAATTTAAATACTAAATATTAAAAATTTAATTATTAAAACGTTAAATTTTAAAATTTAAAAATTTAAATTTTAAAATTTAAAAATTTAAATACTAAATTTTAATAATTTAAAAATATAAATACTCAATTTTAAAAATTTAATTATTAAAACTTTAAATTTAAAAATTTAAAAATTTAAATTTTAAAATTTAAAAATTTAAATTTTAAAATTTAAAACTTTAAATTTTAAAATTTAAAAATTTAAATACTAAATTTTAAAAATTTAATTTCAAAACTTTAAATTTTAAAATTTAAAAATTTAAATACTAAATTTTAATAATTTAAAAATTTAAATACTCAATTTTAAAAATTTAATTATTAAAACTTTAAATTTTAAAATTTAAAAATTTAAAAATTTAAATACTAAATATTAAATTTTAAAATTTAAAAATTTAAATTTTAAAATTTAAAAATTTAAATTTTAAAATTTAAAAATTTAAATACTAAATTTTAAAAATTTAATTTCAAAACTTTAAATTTTAAAATTTAAAAATTTAAATACTAAATTTTAATAATTTAAAAATTTAAATACTCAATTTTAAAAATTTAATTATTAAAACTTTAAATTTAAAAATTTAAATACTAAATATTAAAAATTTAATTATTAAAACTTTAAATTTTAAAATTTAAAAATTTAAATTTTAAAATTTAAAAATTTAAATACTAAATTTTAAAAATTTGAATATTAAAACTTTAAATTTTAAAATTTATAAATTTAAATTTTAAAATTTAAAAATTTAAATTTTAAAATTTAAAAATTTAAATACTAAATTTTAAAAATTTAATTTCAAAACTTTAAATTTTAAAATTTAAAAATTTAAATACTAAATTTTAATAATTTAAAAATTTAAATACTCAATTTTAAAAATTTAATTATTAAAACTTTAAATTTTAAAATTTAAAAATTTAAAAATTTAAATACTAAATATTAAAAATTTAATTATTAAAACTTTAAATTTTAAAATTTAAAAATGTAAATACTAAATATTAAAAATTTAATTATTAAAACGTTAAATTTTAAAATTTAAAAATTTAAATTTTAAAATTTAAAACTTTAAATTTTAAAATTTAAAAATTTAAATACTAAATTTTAAAAATTTAATTTCAAAACTTTAAATTTTAAAATTTAAAAATTTAAATACTAATTATTAAAAATTTAAATATTAAAACTTTAAATTTTAAAATTTAAAAATTTAAATACTAAATTTTAAACATTTAATTATTAAAACGTTAAATTTTAAAATTTAAAAATTTAAATTTTAAAATTTAAAAATTTAAATTTTAAAATTTAAAAATTTATATACTAAATTTTAAAAATTTAATTATTAAAACTTTAAATTTTAAAATTTAAAAATTTAAATACTAAATTTTTAAAATTGAATTATTAAAATTTTAAATTTTAAAATTTAAAAATTTAAATTTTAAAATTTAAAAATTTAAATTATAAAATTTAAAAGTTTAAATTTTAAAATTTAAAAATTTAAATTTTAAAATTTAAAAATTTAAATTTTAAAATTTAAAAATTTAAATTTGAATATTTAAAAATTTAAATTTTAAAATTTAAAAATTTAATTATTAAAACTTTAAATTTTAAAATTTAAAAATTTAAAAATTTAAATACTAAATTTTAAAAATTTATTTATTAAAATTTTAAATTTTAAAATTTAAAAATTTAAATACTAAATTTTAAAAATTTAATTATTAAAACTTTAACTTTTAAAATTTAAAAATTTAAATACTAAATTTTAAAAATTTAATTATTAAAACTTTAAATTTTAAAATTTAAAAATTTAAATACTAAATTTTAAACATTTAATTATTAAAACGTTAAATTTTAAAATTTAAAAATTTAAATTTTAAAATTTAAAAATTTAAATACTAAATTTTAAAAATTTAATTTCAAAACTTTAAATTTTAAAATTTAAAAATTTAAATACTAAATTTTAATAATTTAAAAATTTAAATACTCAATTTTAAAAATTTAATTATTAAAACTTTAAATTTTAAAATTTAAAAATTTAAAAATTTAAATACTAAATATTAAAAATTTAATTATTAAAACTTTAAATTTTAAAATTTAAAAATTTAAATTTTAAAATTTAAAAATTTAAATTTTAAAATTTAAAAATTTAAATACTAAATTTAAAAAGTTTAATTATAAAAACTTTAAATTTTAAAATTTAAAAATTTAAAAATTTAAATACTAAATTTTAAAAATTTAATTATTAAAACTTTAAATTTTAAAATTTAAAAATTTAAATACTAAATTTTAAAAATTTAAATATTAAAACTTTAAATTTTAAAATTTAAAAATTTAAATATTAAATTTTAAAAATTTGAATATTAAAACTTTAAATTTTAAAATTTAAAAATTTAAATACTAAATATTAAAAATTTAATTATTAAAACGTTAAATTTTAAAATTTAAAAATTTAAATTTTAAAATTTAAAAATTTAAATACTAAATTTTAATAATTTAAAAATATAAATACCCAATTTTAAAAATTTAATTATTAAAACTTTAAATTTAAAAATTTAAAAATTTAAATTTTAAAATTTAAAAATTTAAATTTTAAAATTTAAAACTTTAAATTTTAAAATTTAAAAATTTAAATACTAAATTTTAAAAATTTAATTTCAAAACTTTAAATTTTAAAATTTAAAAATTTAAATACTAAATTTTAATAATTTAAAAATTTAAATACTCAATTTTAAAAATTTAATTATTAAAACTTTAAATTTTAAAATTTAAAAATTTAAAAATTTAAATACTAAATATTAAATTTTAAAATTTAAAAATTTAAATTTTAAAATTTAAAAATTTAAATTTTAAAATTTAAAAATTTAAATACTAAATTTTAAAAATTTAATTTCAAAACTTTAAATTTTAAAATTTAAAAATTTAAATACTAAATTTTAATAATTTAAAAATTTAAATACTCAATTTTAAAAATTTAATTATTAAAACTTTAAATTTAAAAATTTAAATACTAAATATTAAAAATTTAATTATTAAAACTTTAAATTTTAAAATTTAAAAGTTTAAATTTTAAAATTTAAAAATTTAAATACTAAATTTTAAAAATTTGAATATTAAAACTTTAAATTTTAAAATTTAAAAATTTAAATACTAAATTTTAAAAATTTAATTTCAAAACTTTAAATTTTAAAATTTAAAAATTTAAATACTAAATTTTAATAATTTAAAAATTTAAATACTCAATTTTAAAAATTTAATTATTAAAACTTTAAATTTTAAAATTTAAAAATTTAAAAATTTAAATACTAAATATTAAAAATTTAATTATTAAAACTTTAAATTTTAAAATTTAAAAATTTAAATACTAAATATTAAAAATTTAATTATTAAAACGTTAAATTTTAAAATTTAAAAATTTAAATTTTAAAATTTAAAACTTTAAATTTTAAAATTTTAAAATTTAAATACTAAATTTTAAAAATTTAATTTCAAAACTTTAAATTTTAAAATTTAAAAATTTAAATACTAAATTTTAATAATTTAAAAATTTAAATACTCAATTTTAAAAATTTAATTATTAAAACTTTAAATTTTAAAATTTAAAAATTTAAAAATTTAAATACTAAATATTAAAAATTTAATTATTAAAACTTTAAATTTTAAAATTTAAAAATTTAAATTTTAAAATTTAAGAATTTAAATTTTAAAATTTAAAAATTTAAATATTAAATATAAAAAATTTAATTATAAAAACTTTAAATTTTAAAATTTAAAAACTTAAAAATTTAAATACTAAATTTTAAAAATTTAATTATTAAAACTTTAAATTTTAAAATTTAAAAATTTAAATACTAAATTTTAAAAATTTAAATATTAAAACTTTAAATTTTAAAATTTAAAAATTTAAATATTAAATTTTAAAAATTTGAATATTAAAACTTTAAATTTTAAAATTTAAAAATTTAAATACTAAATTTTAATAATTTAAAAATTTAAATACTCAATTTTAAAAATTTAATTATTAAAACTTTAAATTTTAAAATTTAAAAATTTTAAAATTTAAATACTAAATTTTAAAAATTTAATTATTAAAACTTTAAATTTTAAAAATTTAAAAATTTAAATACTCAATTTTAAAAATTTAATTATTAAAACTTTAAATTTAAAAATTTAAAAATTTAAATACAAAATTTTAAAAATTTAATTATTAAAACTTTAACTTTTAAAATTTAAAAATTTAAATACTAAATTTTAAAAATTTAATTATTTAAACTTTAAATTTTAAAATTTAAAAATTTAAATACTAAATTTTAAAAATTTAAATATTAAAACTTTAAATTTTAAAATTTAAAAATTTAAATAATAAATTTTAAAAATTTAATTATTAAAACGTTAAATTTTAAAATTTAAAAATTTAAAGTTTTAATATTTAAATTTTTAAAATTTAGTATTTAAATTTTTAAATTTTAAAATTTAAAGTTTAATTTTAAAAATTTAATTATTAAAACTTTAAATTTTAAAATTTAAAAATTTAAAAATTTAAATGCTAAATTTTAAAAATTTAATTACTAAAACGTTAAATTTTAAAATTTAAAAATCTAAATTTTAAAATTTAAAAATTTAAATTTTAAAATTTAAAAATTTAAATTTGAATATTTAAAAATTTAAATTTTAAAATTTAAAAATTTAATTATTAAAACTTTAAATTTTAAAATTTAAAAATTTAAAAATTTAAATACTAAATTTTAAAAATTTATTTATTAAAATTTTAAATTTTAAAATTTAAAAATTTAAATACTAAATTTTAAAAATTTAATTATTAAAACTTTAACTTTTAAAATTTAAAAATTTAAATACTAAATTTTAAAAATTTAATTATTAAAACTTTAAATTTTAAAATTTAAAAATTTAAAAATTTAAATATTAAATATTAAAAATTTAATTATTAAAACTTTAAATTTTAAAATTTAAAAATTTTAATTTTAAAATTTAAAAATTTAAATTTTAAAATTTAAAAATTTAAATACTAAATTTAAAAAATTTAATTATAAAAACTTTAAATTTTAAAATTTAAAAATTTAAAAATTTAAATACTAAATTTTAAAAATTTAATTATTAAAACTTTAAATTTTAAAATTTAAAAATTTAAATACTAAATTTTAAAAATTTATTTATTAAAATTTTAAATTTTAAAATTTAAAAATTTAAATACTAAATTTTAAAAATTTAATTATTAAAACTTTAACTTTTAAAATTTAAAAATTTAAATACTAAATTTTAAAAATTTAATTATTAAAACTTTAAATTTTAGAATTTAAAAATTTAAATACTAAATTTTAAACATTTAATTATTAAAACGTTAAATTTTAAAATTTAAAAATTTAAATTTTAAAATTTAAAAATTTAAATTTTAAAATATAAAAATTTAAATACTAAATTTTAAAAATTTAATTTCAAAACTTTAAATTTTAAAATTTAAAAATTTAAATACTAAATTTTAATAATTTAAAAATTTAAATACTCAATTTTAAAAATTTAATTATTAAAACTTTAAATTTTAAAATTTAAAAATTTAAAAATTTAAATACTAAATATTAAAAATTTAATTTTTAAAACTTTAAATTTTAAAATTTAAAAATTTAAATTTTAAAATTTAAAAATTTAAATTTTAAAATTTAAAAATTTAAATACTAAATTTAAAAAATTTAATTATAAAAACTTTAAATTTTAAAATTTAAAAATTTAAAAATTTAAATACTAAATTTTAAAAATTTAATTATTAAAACTTAAAATTTTAAAATTTAAAAATTTAAATACTAAATTTTAAAAATTTAAATATTAAAACTTTAAATTTTAAAATTTAAAAATTTAAATATTAAAGTTTAAAAATTTGAATATTAAAACTTTAAATTTTAAAATTTAAAAATTTAAATACTAAATTTTAATAATTTAAAAATTTAAATACTCAATTTTAAAAATTTAATTATTAAAACTTTAAATTTTAAAATTTAAAAATTTAAAAATTTAAATACTAAATTTTAAAAATTTAATTATTAAAACTTTAAATTTTAAAAATTTAAAAATTTAAATACTCAATTTTAAAAATTTAATTATTAAAACTTTAACTTTTAAAATTTAAAAATTTAAATACAAAATTTTAAAAATTTAATTATTAAAACTTTAACTTTTAAAATTTAAAAATTTAAATACTAAATTTTAAAAATTTAATTATTAAAACTTTAAATTTTAAAATTTAAAAATTTAAATACTAAATTTTAAACCTTTAATTATTAAAACGTTAAATTTTAAAATTTAAAAATTTAAATTTTAAAATTTAAAAATTTAAATTTTAAAATATAAAAATTTAAATACTAAATTTTAAAAATTTAATTTCAAAACTTTAAATTTTAAAATTTAAAAATTTAAATACTAAATTTTAATAATTTAAAAATTTAAATACTCAATTTTAAAAATTTAATTATTAAAACTTTAAATTTTAAAATTTAAAAATTTAAATACTAAATTTTAAAAATTTAATTTCAAAACTTTAAATTTTAAAATTTAAAAATTTAAATACTAAATTTTAATAATTTAAAAATTTAAATACTCAATTTTAAAAATTTAATTATTAAAACTTTAAATTTTAAAATTTAAAAATTTAAAAATTTAAATACTAAATATTAAAAATTTAATTATTAAAACTTTAAATTTTAAAATTTAAAAATTTAAATTATAAAATTTAAGAATTTAAATTTTAAAATTTAAAAATTTAAATACTAAATATAAAAAATTTAATTATAAAAACTTTAAATTTTAAAATTTAAAAACTTAAAAATTTAAATACTAAATTTTAAAAATTTAATTATTAAAACTTTAAATTTTAAAATTTAAAAATTTAAATACTAAATATAAAAAATTTAATTATAAAAACTTTAAATTTTAAAATTTAAAAACTTAAAAATTTAAATACTAAATTTTAAAAATTTAATTATTAAAACTTTAAATTTTAAAATTTAAAAATTTAAATACTAAATTTTAAAAATTTAAATATTAAAACTTTAAATTTTAAAATTTAAAAATTTAAATATTAAATTTTAAAAATTTGAATATTAAAACTTTAAATTTTAAAATTTAAAAATTTAAATACTAAATTTTAATAATTTAAAAATTTAAATACTCAATTTTAAAAATTTAATTATTAAAACTTTAAATTTTAAAATTTAAAAATTTTAAAATTTAAATACTAAATTTTAAAAATTTAATTATTAAAACTTTAAATTTTAAAAATTTAAAAATTTAAATACTCAATTTTAAAAATTTAATTATTAAAACTTTAAATTTAAAAATTTAAAAATTTAAATACAAAATTTTAAAAATTTAATTATTAAAACTTTAAATTTTAAAATTTAAAAATTTTAAAATTTAAATACTAAATTTTAAAAATTTAATTATTTAAACTTTAAATTTTAAAATTTAAAAATTTAAATACCAAATTTTAAAAATTTAAATATTAAAACTTTAAATTTTAAAATTTAAAAATTTAAATAATAAATTTTAAAAATTTAATTATTAAAACGTTAAATTTTAAAATTTAAAAATTTAAAGTTTTAATATTTAAATTTTTAAAATTTAGTATTTAAATTTTTAAATTTTAAAATTTAAAGTTTAATTTTAAAAATTTAATTATTAAAACTTTAAATTTTAAAATTTAAAAATTTAAAAATTTAAATGCTAAATTTTAAAAATTTAATTACTAAAACGTTAAATTTTAAAATTTAAAAATCTAAATTTTAAAATTTAAAAATTTAAATTTTAAAATTTAAAAATTTAAATTTGAATATTTAAAAATTTAAATTTTAAAATTTAAAAATTTAAATACTAAATTTTAAAAATTTAATTATTAAAACTTTAAATTTTAAAATTTAAAAATTTAAAAATTTAAATACTAAATTTTAAAAATTTATTTATTAAAATTTTAAATTTTAAAATTTAAAAATTTAAATACTAAATTTTAAAAATTTAATTATTAAAACTTTAAATTTTAAAAATTTAAAAATTTAAATACTCAATTTTAAAAATTTAATTATTAAAACTTTAAATTTAAAAATTTAAAAATTTAAATACAAAATTTTAAAAATTTAATTATTAAAACTTTAACTTTTAAAATTTAAAAATTTAAATACTAAATTTTAAAAATTTAATTATTAAAACTTTAAATTTTAAAATTTAAAAATTTAAAAATTTAAATATTAAATATTAAAAATTTAATTATTAAAACTTTAAATTTTAAAATTTAAAAATTTTAATTTTAAAATTTAAAAATTTAAATTTTAAAATTTAAAAATTTAAATACTAAATTTAAAAAAGTTAATTATAAAAACTTTAAATTTTAAAATTTAAAAATTTAAAAATTTAAATACTAAATTTTAAAAATTTAATTATTAAAACTTTAAATTTTAAAATTTAAAAATTTAAATACTAAATTTTAAAAATTTATTTATTAAAATTTTAAATTTTAAAATTTAAAAATTTAAATACTAAATTTTAAAAATTTAATTATTAAAACTTTAACTTTTAAAATTTAAAAATTTAAATTCTAAATTTTAAAAATTTAATTATTAAAACTTTAAATTTTAAAATTTAAAAATTTAAATACTAAATTTTAAACATTTAATTATTAAAACGTTAAATTTTAAAATATAAAAATTTAAATTTTAAAATTTAAAAATTTAAATTTTAAAATATAAAAATTTAAATACTAAATTTTAAAAATTTAATTTCAAAACTTTAAATTTTAAAATATAAAAATTTAAATACTAAATTTTAATAATTTAAAAATTTAAATACTCAATTTTAAAAATTTAATTATTAAAACTTTAAATTTTAAAATTTAAAAATTTAAAAATTTAAATACTAAATATTAAAAATTTAATTTTTAAAACTTTAAATTTTAAAATTTAAAAATTTAAATACTAAATTTTAATAATTTAAAAATTTAAATACTCAATTTTAAAAATTTAATTATTAAAACTTTAAATTTTAAAATTTAAAAATTTAAAAATTTAAATACTAAATTTTAAAAATTTAATTATTAAAACTTTAAATTTTAAAAATTTAAAAATTTAAATACTCAATTTTAAAAATTTAATTATTAAAACTTTAACTTTTAAAATTTAAAAATTTAATTATTAAAACTTTAACTTTTAAAATTTAAAAATTTAAATACTAAATTTTAAAAATTTAATTATTAAAACTCTAAATTTTAAAATTTAAAAATTTAAATACTAAATTTTAAACATTTAATTATTAAAACGTTAAATTTTAAAATTTAAAAATTTAAATTTTAAAATTTAAAAATTTAAATTTTAAAATATAAAAAGTTAAATACTAAATTTTAAAAATTTAATTTCAAAACTTTAAATTTTAAAATTTAAAAATTTAAATACTAAATTTTAATAATTTAAAAATTTAAATACTCAATTTTAAAAATTTAATTATTAAAACTTTAAATTTTAAAATTTAAAAATTTAAAAATTTAAATACTAAATATTAAAAATTTAATTTTTAAAACTTTAAATTTTAAAATTTAAAAATTTAAATTTTAAAATTTAAAAATTTAAATTTTAAAATTTAAAAATTTAAATACTAAATTTTAAAAATTTAAATATTAAAACTTTAAATTTTAAAATTTAAAAATTTAAATATTAAATTTTAAAAATTTGAATATTAAAACTTTAAATTTTAAAATTTAAAAATTTAAATACTAAATTTTAATAATTTAAAAATTTAAATACTCAATTTTAAAAATTTAATTATTAAAACTTTAAATTTTAAAATTTAAAAATTTTAAAATTTAAATACTAAATTTTAAAAATTTAATTATTAAAACTTTAAATTTTAAAAATTTAAAAATTTAAATACTCAATTTTAAAAATTTAATTATTAAAACTTTAAATTTAAAAATTTAAAAATTTAAATACAAAATTTTAAAAATTTAATTATTAAAACTTTAAATTTTAAAATTTAAAAATTTTAAAATTTAAATACTAAATTTTAAAAATTTAATTATTTAAACTTTAAATTTTAAAATTTAAAAATTTAAATACTAAATTTTAAAAATTTAAATATTAAAACTTTAAATTTTAAAATTTAAAAATTTAAATAATAAATTTTAAAAATTTAATTATTAAAACGTTAAATTTTAAAATTTAAAAATTTAAAGTTTTAATATTTAAATTTTTAAAATTTAGTATTTAAATTTTTAAATTTTAAAATTTAAAGTTTAATTTTAAAAATTTAATTATTAAAACTTTAAATTTTAAAATTTAAAAATTTAAAAATTTAAATGCTAAATTTTAAAAATTTAATTACTAAAACGTTAAATTTTAAAATTTAAAAATCTAAATTTTAAAATTTAAAAATTTAAATTTTAAAATTTAAAAATTTAAATTTGAATATTTAAAAATTTAAATTTTAAAATTTAAAAATTTAAATACTAAATTTTAAAAATTTAATTATTAAAACTTTAAATTTTAAAATTTAAAAATTTAAAAATTTAAATACTAAATTTTAAAAATTTATTTATTAAAATTTTAAATTTTAAAATTTAAAAATTTAAATACTAAATTTTAAAAATTTAATTATTAAAACTTTAAATTTTAAAAATTTAAAAATTTAAATACTCAATTTTAAAAATTTAATTATTAAAACTTTAAATTTAAAAATTTAAAAATTTAAATACAAAATTTTAAAAATTTAATTATTAAAACTTTAACTTTTAAAATTTAAAAATTTAAATACTAAATTTTAAAAATTTAATTATTAAAACTTTAAATTTTAAAATTTAAAAATTTAAAAATTTAAATATTAAATATTAAAAATTTAATTATTAAAACTTTAAATTTTAAAATTTAAAAATTTTAATTTTAAAATTTAAAAATTTAAATTTTAAAATTTAAAAATTTAAATACTAAATTTAAAAAAGTTAATTATAAAAACTTTAAATTTTAAAATTTAAAAATTTAAAAATTTAAATACTAAATTTTAAAAATTTAATTATTAAAACTTTAAATTTTAAAATTTAAAAATTTAAATACTAAATTTTAAAAATTTATTTATTAAAATTTTAAATTTTAAAATTTAAAAATTTAAATACTAAATTTTAAAAATTTAATTATTAAAACTTTAACTTTTAAAATTTAAAAATTTAAATTCTAAATTTTAAAAATTTAATTATTAAAACTTTAAATTTTAAAATTTAAAAATTTAAATACTAAATTTTAAACATTTAATTATTAAAACGTTAAATTTTAAAATATAAAAATTTAAATTTTAAAATTTAAAAATTTAAATTTTAAAATATAAAAATTTAAATACTAAATTTTAAAAATTTAATTTCAAAACTTTAAATTTTAAAATATAAAAATTTAAATACTAAATTTTAATAATTTAAAAATTTAAATACTCAATTTTAAAAATTTAATTATTAAAACTTTAAATTTTAAAATTTAAAAATTTAAAAATTTAAATACTAAATATTAAAAATTTAATTTTTAAAACTTTAAATTTTAAAATTTAAAAATTTAAATACTAAATTTTAATAATTTAAAAATTTAAATACTCAATTTTAAAAATTTAATTATTAAAACTTTAAATTTTAAAATTTAAAAATTTAAAAATTTAAATACTAAATTTTAAAAATTTAATTATTAAAACTTTAAATTTTAAAAATTTAAAAATTTAAATACTCAATTTTAAAAATTTAATTATTAAAACTTTAACTTTTAAAATTTAAAAATTTAAATACAAAATTTTAAAAATTTAATTATTAAAACTTTAACTTTTAAAATTTAAAAATTTAAATACTAAATTTTAAAAATTTAATTATTAAAACTCTAAATTTTAAAATTTAAAAATTTAAATACTAAATTTTAAACATTTAATTATTAAAACGTTAAATTTTAAAATTTAAAAATTTAAATTTTAAAATTTAAAAATTTAAATTTTAAAATATAAAAAGTTAAATACTAAATTTTAAAAATTTAATTTCAAAACTTTAAATTTTAAAATTTAAAAATTTAAATACTAAATTTTAATAATTTAAAAATTTAAATACTCAATTTTAAAAATTTAATTATTAAAACTTTAAATTTTAAAATTTAAAAATTTAAAAATTTAAATACTAAATATTAAAAATTTAATTTTTAAAACTTTAAATTTTAAAATTTAAAAATTTAAATTTTAAAATTTAAAAATTTAAATTTTAAAATTTAAAAATTTAAATACTAAATTTAAAAAATTTAATTATAAAAACTTTAAATTTTAAAATTTAAAAATTTAAAAATTTAAATACTAAATTTTAAAAATTTAATTATTAAAACTTAAAATTTTAAAATTTAAAAATTTAAATACTAAATTTTAAAAATTTAAATATTAAAACTTTAAATTTTAAAATTTAAAAATTTAAATATTAAAGTTTAAAAATTTGAATATTAAAACTTTAAATTTTAAAATTTAAAAATTTAAATACTAAATTTTAATAATTTAAAAATTTAAATACTCAATTTTAAAAATTTAATTATTAAAACTTTAAATTTTAAAATTTAAAAATTTAAAAATTTAAATACTAAATTTTAAAAATTTAATTATTAAAACTTTAAATTTTAAAAATTTAAAAATTTAAATACTCAATTTTAAAAATTTAATTATTAAAACTTTAACTTTTAAAATTTAAAAATTTAAATACAAAATTTTAAAAATTTAATTATTAAAACTTTAACTTTTAAAATTTAAAAATTTAAATACTAAATTTTAAAAATTTAATTATTTAAACTTTAAATTTTAAAATTTAAAAATTTAAATACTAAATTTTAAAAATTTAAATATTAAAACTTTAAATTTTAAAATTTAAAAATTTAAATAATAAATTTTATAAATTTAATTATTAAAACGTTAAATTTTAAAATTTAAAAATTTAAAGTTTTAATATTTAAATTTTTAAAATTTTGTATTTAAATTTTTAAATTTTAAAATTTGAAGTTTAATTTTAAAAATTTAATTATTAAAACTTTAAATTTTAAAATTTAAAAATTAAAAAATTTAAATGCTAAATTTAAAAATTTAATTATTAAAACGTTAAATTTTAAAATTTAAAAATCTAAATTTTAAAATTTAAAAATTTAAATTTTAAAATTTAAAAATTTAAATACTAAATTTTAAAAATTTAATTATTAAAACTTTAAATTTTAAAATTTAAAAATTTAAAAATTTAAATACTAAATTTTAAAAATTTAATTATTAAAACGTTAAATTTTAAAATTTAAAAATCTAAATTTTAAAATTTAAAAATTTAAATTTTAAAATTTAAAAATTTAAATACTAAATTTTAAAAATTTAAATATTAAAACTTTAAATTTTAAAATTTAAAAATTTAAATAATAAATTTTAAAAATTTAATTATTAAAACGTTAAATTTTAAAATTTAAAAATTTAAATTTTAAAATTTAAAAATTTAAATTTTAAAATTTAAAAATTTAAATACTAAATTTTAAAAATTTAATTATTAAAACTTTAAATTTTAAAATTTAAAAATTTAAATACTAAATTTTTAAAATTGAATTATTAAGATTTTAAATTTTAAAATTTAAAAATTTAAATTTTAAAATTTAAAAATTTAAATTTTAAAATTTAAAAATTTAAATTTTAAAATTTAAAAATTTAAATTTTAAAATTTAAAAATTTAAATTTTAAAATTTAAAAATTTAAATTTTAAAATTTAAAAATTTAAATTTGAATATTTAAAAATTTAAATTTTAAAATTTAAAAATTTAAATTTTAAAATTTAAAAATTTAAATACTAAATTTTAAAAATTTAATTATTAAAACATTAAATTTTAAAATTTAAAAATTTAAAAATTTAAATACTAAATTTTAAAAATTTATTTATTAAAATTTTAAATTTTAAAATTTAAAAATTTAAATACTAAATTTTAAAAATTTAATTATTAAAACTTTAACTTTTAAAATTTAAAAATTTAAATACTAAATTTTAAAAATTTAATTATTAAAACTTTAAATTTTAAAATTTAAAAATTTAAATATTAAATTTTAAAAATTTGAATATTAAAACTTTAAATTTTAAAATTTAAAAATTTAAATACTAAATTTTAAAAATTTAATTATTAAAACGTTAAATTTTAAAATTTAAAAATTTAAATTTTAAAATTTAAAAATTTAAATTTTAAAATTTAAAAATTTAAATACTAAATTTTAAAAATTTAAATATTAAAACTTTAAATTTTAAAATTTAAAAATTTAAATATTAAATTTTAAAAATTTGAATATTAAAACTTTAAATTTTAAAATTTAAAAATTTAAATACTAAATTTTAATAATTTAAAAATTTAAATACTCAATTTTAAAAATTTAAATATTAAAACTTTAAATTTTAAAATTTAAAAATTTTAAAATTTAAATACTAAATTTTAAAAATTTAATTATTAAAACTTTAAATTTTAAAAATTTAAAAATTTAAATACTCAATTTTTTTAAAATTTAATTATTAAAACTTTAAATTTAAAAATTTAAAAATTTAAATACAAAATTTTAAAAATTTAAATATTAAAACTTTAAATTTTAAAATTTAAAAATTTAAATAATAAATTTTAAAAATTTAATTATTAAAACGTTAAATTTTAAAATTTAAAAATTTAAAGTTTTAATATTTAAATTTTTAAAATTTAGTATTTAAATTTTTAAATTTTAAAATTTAAAGTTTAATTTTAAAAATTTAATTATTAAAACTTTAAATTTTAAAATTTAAAAATTTAAAAATTTAAATGCTAAATTTTAAAAATTTAATTACTAAAACGTTAAATTTTAAAATTTAAAAATCTAAATTTTAAAATTTAAAAATTTAAATTTTAAAATTTAAAAATTTAAATTTGAATATTTAAAAATTTAAATTTTAAAATTTAAAAATTTAAATACTAAATTTTAAAAATTTAATTATTAAAACTTTAAATTTTAAAATTTAAAAATTTAAAAATTTAAATACTAAATTTTAAAAATTTATTTATTAAAATTTTAAATTTTAAAATTTAAAAATTTAAATACTAAATTTTAAAAATTTAATTATTAAAACTTTAACTTTTAAAATTTAAAAATTTAAATACTAAATTTTAAAAATTTAATTATTACAACTTTAAATTTTAAAATTTAAAAATTTAAAAATTTAAATATTAAATATTAAAAATTTAATTATTAAAACTTTAAATTTTAAAATTTAAAAATTTTAATTTTAAAATTTAAAAATTTAAATTTTAAAATTTAAAAATTTAAATACTAAATTTAAAAAATTTAATTATAAAAACTTTAAATTTTAAAATTTAAAAATTTAAAAATTTAAATACTAAATTTTAAAAATTTAATTATTAAAACTTTAAATTTTAAAATTTAAAAATTTAAATACTAAATTTTAAAAATTTATTTATTAAAATTTTAAATTTTAAAATTTAAAAATTTAAATACTAAATTTTAAAAATTTAATTATTAAAACTTTAACTTTTAAAATTTAAAAATTTAAATACTAAATTTTAAAAATTTAATTATTAAAACTTTAAATTTTAAAATTTAAAAATTTAAATACTAAATTTTAAACATTTAATTATTAAAACGTTAAATTTTAAAATTTAAAAATTTAAATTTTAAAATTTAAAAATTTAAATTTTAAAATATAAAAATTTAAATACTAAATTTTAAAAATTTAATTTCAAAACTTTAAATTTTAAAATTTAAAAATTTAAATACTAAATTTTAATAATTTAAAAATTTAAATACTCAATTTTAAAAATTTAATTATAAAAACTTTAAATTTTAAAATTTAAAAATTTAAAAATTTAAATACTAAATTTTAAAAATTTAATTATTAAAACTTTAAATTTTAAAATTTAAAAATTTAAATACTAAATTTAAAAAATTTAATTATAAAAACTTTAAATTTTAAAATTTAAAAATTTAAAAATTTAAATACTAAATTTTAAAAATTTAATTATTAAAACTTAAAATTTTAAAATTTAAAAATTTAAATACTAAATTTTAAAAATTTAAATTTTAAAACTTTAAATTTTAAAATTTAAAAATTTAAATATTAAAGTTTAAAAATTTGAATATTAAAACTTTAAATTTTAAAATTTAAAAATTTAAATACTAAATTTTAATAATTTAAAAATTTAAATACTCAATTTTAAAAATTTAATTATTAAAACTTTAAATTTTAAAATTTAAAAATTTAAAAATTTAAATACTAAATTTTAAAAATTTAATTATTAAAACTTTAAATTTTAAAAATTTAAAAATTTAAATACTCAATTTTAAAAATTTAATTATTAAAACTTTAACTATTAAAATTTAAAAATTTAAATACAAAATTTTAAAAATTTAATTATTAAAACTTTAACTTTTAAAATTTAAAAATTTAAATACTAAATTTTAAAAATTTAATTATTAAAACTTTAAATTTTAAAATTTAAAAATTTAAATACTAAATTTTAAACATTTAATTATTAAGACGTTAAATTTTAAAATTTAAAAATTTAAATTTTAAAATTTAAAAATTTAAATTTTAAAATATAAAAATTTAAATACTAAATTTTAAAAATTTAATTTCAAAACTTTAAATTTTAAAATTTAAAAATTTAAATACTAAATTTTAATAATTTAAAAATTTAAATACTCAATTTTAAAAATTTAATTATTAAAACTTTAAATTTTAAAATTTAAAAATTTAAAAATTTAAATACTAAATATTAAAAATTTAATTTTTAAAACTTTAAATTTTAAAATTTAAAAATTTAAATTTTAAAATTTAAAAATTTAAATACTAAATTTAAAAAATTTAATTATAAAGACTTTAAATTTTAAAATTTAAAAATTTAAAAATTTAAATACTAAATTTTAAAAATTTAATTATTAAAACTTAAAATTTTAAAATTTAAAAATTTAAATACTAAATTTTAAAAATTTAAATATTAAAACTTTAAATTTTAAAATTTAAAAATTTAAATATTAAAGTTTAAAAATTTGAATATTAAAACTTTAAATTTTAAAATTTAAAAATTTAAATACTAAATTTTAATAATTTAAAAATTTAAATACTCAATTTTAAAAATTTAATTATTAAAACTTTAAATTTTAAAATTTAAAAATTTAAAAATTTAAATACTAAATTTTAAAAATTTAATTATTAAAACTTTAAATTTTAAAAATTTAAAAATTTAAATACTCAATTTTAAAAATTTAATTATTAAAACTTTAACTTTTAAAATTTAAAAATTTAAATACAAAATTTTAAAAATTTAATTATTAAAACTTTAACTTTTAAAATTTAAAAATTTAAATACTAAATTTTAAAAATTTAATTATTTAAACTTTAAATTTTAAAATTTAAAAATTTAAATAATAAATTTTATAAATTTAATTATTAAAACGTTAAATTTTAAAATTTAAAAATTTAAAGTTTTAATATTTAAATTTTTAAAATTTTGTATTTAAATTTTTAAATTTTAAAATTTAAAGTTTAATTTTAAAAATTTAATTATTAAAACTTTAAATTTTAAAATTTAAAAATTTAAAAATTTAAATGCTAAATTTAAAAATTTAATTATTAAAACTTTAAATTTTAAAATTTAAAAATCTAAATTTTAAAATTTAAAAATTTAAATTTTAAAATTTAAAAATTTAAATACTAAATTTTAAAAATTTAATTATTAAAACTTTAAATTTTAAAATTTAAAAATTTAAAAATTTAAATACTAAATTTTAAAAATTTAATTATTAAAACGTTAAATTTTAAAATTTAAAAATCTAAATTTTAAAATTTAAAAATTTAAATTTTAAAATTTAAAAATTTAAATACTAAATTTTAAAAATTTAAATATTAAAACTTTAAATTTAAAAATTTAAAAATTTAAATAATAAATTTTAAAAATTTAATTATTAAAACGTTAAATTTTAAAATTTAAAAATTTAAATTTTAAAATTTAAAAATTTAAATTTTAAAATTTAAAAATTTAAATACTAAATTTTAAAAATTTAATTATTAAAACTTTAAATTTTAAAATTTAAAAATTTAAAAATTTAAATGCTAAATTTAAAATTTTAATTATTAAAACGTTAAATTTTAAAATTTAAAAATCTAAATTTTAAAATTTAAAAATTTAAATTTTAAAATTTAAAAATTTAAATTTGAATATTTAAAAATTTAAATTTTAAAATTTAAAAATTTAAATTTTAAAATTTAAAAATTTAAATACTAAATTTTAAAAATTTAATTATTAAAACATTAAATTTTAAAATTTAAAAATTTAAAAATTTAAATACTAAATTTTAAAAATTTATTTATTAAAATTTTAAATTTTAAAATTTAAAAATTTAAATACTAAATTTTAAAAATTTAATTATTAAAACTTTAACTTTTAAAATTTAAAAATTTAAATACTATATTTTAAAAATTTAATTATTAAAACTTTAAATTTTAAAATTTAAAAATTTAAATATTAAATTTTAAAAATTTGAATATTAAAACTTTAAATTTTAAAATTTAAAAATTTAAATACTAAATTTTAAAAATTTAATTATTAAAACGTTAAATTTTAAAATTTAAAAATTTAAATTTTAAAATTTAAAAATTTAAATTTTAAAATTTAAAAATTTAAATACTAAATTTTAAAAATTTAAATATTAAAACTTTAAATTTTAAAATTTAAAAATTTAAATATTAAATTTTAAAAATTTGAATATTAAAACTTTAAATTTTAAAATTTAAAAATTTAAATACTAAATTTTAATAATTTAAAAATTTAAATACTCAATTTTAAAAATTTAAATATTAAAACTTTAAATTTTAAAATTTAAAAATTTAAATAATAAATTTTAAAAATTTAATTATTAAAACTTTAAATTTTAAAATTTAAAAATTTTAAAATTTAAATACTAAATTTTAAAAATTTAATTATTAAAACTTTAAATTTTAAAAATTTAAAAATTTAAATACTCAATTTTAAAAATTTAATTATTAAAACTTTAAATTTAAAAATTTAAAAATTTAAATACAAAATTTTAAAAATTTAATTATTAAAACTTTAACTTTTAAAATTTAAAAATTTAAATACTAAATTTTAAAAATTTAATTATTTAAACTTTAAATTTTAAAATTTAAAAATTTAAATACTAAATTTTAAAAATTTAAATTTAAAACTTTAAATTTTAAAATTTAAAAATTTAAATAATAAATTTTAAAAATTTAATTATTAAAACGTTAAATTTTAAAATATAAAAATTTAAAGTTTTAATATTTAAATTTTTAAAATTTAGTATTTAAATTTTTAAATTTTAAAATTTAAAGTTTAATTTAAAAAATTTAATTATTAAAACTTTAAATTTTAAAATTTAAAAATTTAAAAATTTAAATGCTAAATTTTAAAAATTTAATTACTAAAACGTTAAATTTTAAAATTTAAAAATCTAAATTTTAAAATTTAAAAATTTAAATTTTAAAATTTAAAAATTTAAATTTGAATATTTAAAAATTTAAATTTTAAAATTTAAAAATTTAAATACTAAATTTTAAAAATTTAATTATTAAAACTTTAAATTTTAAAATTTAAAAATTTAAAAATTTAAATACTAAATTTTAAAAATTTATTTATTAAAATTTTAAATTTTAAAATTTAAAAATTTAAATACTAAATTTTAAAAATTTAATTATTAAAACTTTAACTTTTAAAATTTAAAAATTTAAATACTAAATTTTAAAAATTTAATTATTAAAACTTTAAATTTTAAAATTTAAAAATTTAAAAATTTAAATATTAAATATTAAAAATTTAATTATTAAAACTTTAAATTTTAAAATTTAAAAATTTAAATTTTAAAATTTAAAAATTTAAATTTTAAAATTTAAAAATTTAAATACTAAATTTAAAAAATTTAATTATAAAAACTTTAAATTTTAAAATTTAAAAATTTAAAAATTTAAATACTAAATTTTAAAAATTTAATTATTAAAACTTTAAATTTTAAAATTTAAAAATTTAAATACTAAATTTTAAAAATTTATTTATTAAAATTTTAAATTTTAAAATTTAAAAATTTAAATACTAAATTTTAAAAATTTAATTATTAAAACTTTAACTTTTAAAATTTAAAAATTTAAATACTAAATTTTAAAAATTTAATTATTAAAACTTTAAATTTTAAAATTTAAAAATTTAAATACTAAATTTTAAACATTTAATTATTAAAACGTTAAATTTTAAAATTTAAAAATTTAAATTTTAAAATTTAAAAATTTAAATTTTAAAATTTAAAAATTTATATACTAAATTTTAAAAATTTAATTATTAAAACTTTAAATTTTAAAATTTAAAAATTTAAATACTAAATTTTTAAAATTGAATTATTAAAATTTTAAATTTTAAAATTTAAAAATTTAAATTTTAAAATTTAAAAATTTAAATTTTAAAATTTAAAAATTTAAATTTGAATATTTAAAAATTTAAATTTTAAAATTTAAAAATTTAAATACTAAATTTTAAAAATTTAATTATTAAAACTTTAAATTTTAAAATTTAAAAATTTAAAAATTTAAATACTAAATTTTAAAAATTTATTTATTAAAATTTTAAATTTTAAAATTTAAAAATTTAAATACTAAATTTTAAAAATTTAATTATTAAAACTTTAACTTTTAAAATTTAAAAATTTAAATACTAAATTTTAAAAATTTAATTATTAAAACTTTAAATTTTAAAATTTAAAAATTTAAATACTAAATTTTAAACATTTAATTATTAAAACGTTAAATTTTAAAATTTAAAAATTTAAATTTTAAAATTTAAAAATTTAAATTTTAAAATTTAAAAATTTAAATACTAAATTTTAAAAATTTAATTTCAAAACTTTAAATTTTAAAATTTAAAAATTTAAATACTAAATTTTAATAATTTAAAAATTTAAATACTCAATTTTAAAAATTTAATTATTAAAACTTTAAATTTTAAAATTTAAAAATTTAAAAATTTAAATAATAAATTTTAAAAATTTAATTATTAAAACGTTAAATTTTAAAATTTAAAAATTTAAAGTTTTAATATTTAAATTTTTAAAATTTAGTATTTAAATTTTTAAATTTTAAAATTTAAAGTTTAATTTTAAAAATTTAATTATTAAAACTTTAAATTTTAAAATTTAAAAATTTAAAAATTTAAATGCTAAATTTTAAAAATTTAATTACTAAAACGTTAAATTTTAAAATTTAAAAATCTAAATTTTAAAATTTAAAAATTTAAATTTTAAAATTTAAAAATTTAAATTTGAATATTTAAAAATTTAAATTTTAAAATTTAAAAATTTAAATACTAAATTTTAAAAATTTAATTATTAAAACTTTAAATTTTAAAATTTAAAAATTTAAAAATTTAAATACTAAATTTTAAAAATTTATTTATTAAAATTTTAAATTTTAAAATTTAAAAATTTAAATACTAAATTTTAAAAATTTAATTATTAAAACTTTAACTTTTAAAATTTAAAAATTTAAATACTAAATTTTAAAAATTTAATTATTAAAACTTTAAATTTTAAAATTTAAAAATTTAAAAATTTAAATATTAAATATTAAAAATTTAATTATTAAAACTTTAAATTTTAAAATTTAAAAATTTTAATTTTAAAATTTAAAAATTTAAATTTTAAAATTTAAAAATTTAAATACTAAATTTAAAAAATTTAATTATAAAAACTTTAAATTTTAAAATTTAAAAATTTAAAAATTTAAATACTAAATTTTAAAAATTTAATTATTAAAACTTTAAATTTTAAAATTTATAAATTTAAATACTAAATTTTAAAAATTTATTTATTAAAATTTTAAATTTTAAAATTTAAAAATTTAAATACTAAATTTTAAAAATTTAATTATTAAAACTTTAACTTTTAAAATTTAAAAATTTAAATACTAAATTTTAAAAATTTAATTATTAAAACTTTAAATTTTAAAATTTAAAAATTTAAATACTAAATTTTAAACATTTAATTATTAAAACGTTAAATTTTAAAATTTAAAAATTTAAATTTTAAAATTTAAAAATTTAAATTTTAAAATATAAAAATTTAAATACTAAATTTTAAAAATTTAATTTCAAAACTTTAAATTTTAAAATTTAAAAATTTAAATACTAAATTTTAATAATTTAAAAATTTAAATACTCAATTTTAAAAATTTAATTATAAAAACTTTAAATTTTAAAATTTAAAAATTTAAAAATTTAAATACTAAATTTTAAAAATTTAATTATTAAAACTTTAAATTTTAAAATTTAAAAATTTAAATACTAAATTTAAAAAATTTAATTATAAAAACTTTAAATTTTAAAATTTAAAAATTTAAAAATTTAAATACTAAATTTTAAAAATTTAATTATTAAAACTTAAAATTTTAAAATTTAAAAATTTAAATACTAAATTTTAAAAATTTAAATATTAAAACTTTAAATTTTAAAATTTAAAAATTTAAATATTAAAGTTTAAAAATTTGAATATTAAAACTTTAAATTTTAAAATTTAAAAATTTAAATACTAAATTTTAATAATTTAAAAATTTAAATACTCAATTTTAAAAATTTAATTATTAAAACTTTAAATTTTAAAATTTAAAAATTTAAAAATTTAAATACTAAATTTTAAAAATTTAATTATTAAAACTTTAAATTTTAAAAATTTAAAAATTTAAATACTCAATTTTAAAAATTTAATTATTAAAACTTTAACTTTTAAAATTTAAAAATTTAAATACAAAATTTTAAAAATTTAATTATTAAAACTTTAACTTTTAAAATTTAAAAATTTAAATACTAAATTTTAAAAATTTAATTATTAAAACTTTAAATTTTAAAATTTAAAAATTTAAATACTAAATTTTAAACATTTAATTATTAAAACGTTAAATTTTAAAATTTAAAAATTTAAATTTTAAAATTTAAAAATTTAAATTTTAAAATATAAAAATTTAAATACTAAATTTTAAAAATTTAATTTCAAAACTTTAAATTTTAAAATTTAAAAATTTAAATACTAAATTTTAATAATTTAAAAATTTAAATACTCAATTTTAAAAATTTAATTATTAAAACTTTAAATTTTAAAATTTAAAAATTTAAAAATTTAAATACTAAATATTAAAAATTTAATTTTTAAAACTTTAAATTTTAAAATTTAAAAATTTAAATTTTAAAATTTAAAAATTTAAATTTTAAAATTTAAAAATTTAAATACTAAATTTAAAAAATTTAATTATAAAGACTTTAAATTTTAAAATTTAAAAATTTAAAAATTTAAATACTAAATTTTAAAAATTTAATTATTAAAACTTAAAATTTTAAAATTTAAAAATTTAAATACTAAATTTTAAAAATTTAAATATTAAAACTTTAAATTTTAAAATTTAAAAATTTAAATATTAAAGTTTAAAAATTTGAATATTAAAACTTTAAATTTTAAAATTTAAAAATTTAAATACTAAATTTTAATAATTTAAAAATTTAAATACTCAATTTTAAAAATTTAATTATTAAAACTTTAAATTTTAAAATTTAAAAATTTAAAAATTTAAATACTAAATTTTAAAAATTTAATTATTAAAACTTTAAATTTTAAAAATTTAAAAATTTAAATACTCAATTTTAAAAATTTAATTATTAAAACTTTAACTTTTAAAATTTAAAAATTTAAATACAAAATTTTAAAAATTTAATTATTAAAACTTTAACTTTTAAAATTTAAAAATTTAAATACTAAATTTTAAAAATTTAATTATTTAAACTTTAAATTTTAAAATTTAAAAATTTAAATACTAAATTTTAAAAATTTAAATATTAAAACTTTAAATTTTAAAATTTAAAAATTTAAATAATAAATTTTATAAATTTAATTATTAAAACGTTAAATTTTAAAATTTAAAAATTTAAAGTTTTAATATTTAAATTTTTAAAATTTTGTATTTAAATTTTTAAATTTTAAAATTTAAAGTTTAATTTTAAAAATTTAATTATTAAAACTTTAAATTTTAAAATTTAAAAATTTAAAAATTTAAATGCTAAATTTAAAAATTTAATTATTAAAACGTTAAATTTTAAAATTTAAAAATCTAAATTTTAAAATTTAAAAATTTAAATTTTAAAATTTAAAAATTTAAATACTAAATTTTAAAAATTTAATTATTAAAACTTTAAATTTTAAAATTTAAAAATTTAAAAATTTAAATACTAAATTTTAAAAATTTAATTATTAAAACGTTAAATTTTAAAATTTAAAAATCTAAATTTTAAAATTTAAAAATTTAAATTTTAAAATTTAAAAATTTAAATACTAAATTTTAAAAATTTAAATATTAAAACTTTAAATTTTAAAATTTAAAAATTTAAATAATAAATTTTAAAAATTTAATTATTAAAACGTTAAATTTTAAAATTTAAAAATTTAAATTTTAAAATTTAAAAATTTAAATTTTAAAATTTAAAAATTTAAATACTAAATTTTAAAAATTTAATTATTAAAACTTTAAATTTTAAAATTTAAAAATTTAAAAATTTAAATGCTAAATTTAAAATTTTAATTATTAAAACGTTAAATTTTAAAATTTAAAAATCTAAATTTTAAAATTTAAAAATTTAAATTTTAAAATTTAAAAATTTAAATTTGAATATTTAAAAATTTAAATTTTAAAATTTAAAAATTTAAATTTTAAAATTTAAAAATTTAAATACTAAATTTTAAAAATTTAATTATTAAAACATTAAATTTTAAAATTTAAAAATTTAAAAATTTAAATACTAAATTTTAAAAATTTATTTATTAAAATTTTAAATTTTAAAATTTAAAAATTTAAATACTAAATTTTAAAAATTTAATTATTAAAACTTTAACTTTTAAAATTTAAAAATTTAAATACTAAATTTTAAAAATTTAATTATTAAAACTTTAAATTTTAAAATTTAAAAATTTAAATATTAAATTTTAAAAATTTGAATATTAAAACTTTAAATTTTAAAATTTAAAAATTTAAATACTAAATTTTAAAAATTTAATTATTAAAACGTTAAATTTTATAATTTAAAAATTTAAATTTTAAAATTTAAAAATTTAAATTTTAAAATTTAAAAATTTAAATACTAAATTTTAAAAATTTAAATATTAAAACTTTAAATTTTAAAATTTAAAAATTTAAATATTAAATTTTAAAAATTTGAATATTAAAACTTTAAATTTTAAAATTTAAAAATTTAAATACTAAATTTTAATAATTTAAAAATTTAAATACTCAATTTTAAAAATTTAAATATTAAAACTTTAAATTTTAAAATTTAAAAATTTAAATAATAAATTTTAAAAATTTAATTATTAAAACTTTAAATTTTAAAATTTAAAAATTTTAAAATTTAAATACTAAATTTTAAAAATTTAATTATTAAAACTTTAAATTTTAAAAATTTAAAAATTTAAATACTCAATTTTAAAAATTTAATTATTAAAACTTTAAATTTAAAAATTTAAAAATTTAAATACAAAATTTTAAAAATTTAATTATTAAAACTTTAACTTTTAAAATTTAAAAATTTAAATACTAAATTTTAAAAATTTAATTATTTAAACTTTAAATTTTAAAATTTAAAAATTTAAATACTAAATTTTAAAAATTTAAATTTAAAACTTTAAATTTTAAAATTTAAAAATTTAAATAATAAATTTTAAAAATTTAATTATTAAAACGTTAAATTTTAAAATATAAAAATTTAAAGTTTTAATATTTAAATTTTTAAAATTTAGTATTTAAATTTTTAAATTTTAAAATTTAAAGTTTAATTTAAAAAATTTAATTATTAAAACTTTAAATTTTAAAATTTAAAAATTTAAAAATTTAAATGCTAAATTTTAAAAATTTAATTACTAAAACGTTAAATTTTAAAATTTAAAAATCTAAATTTTAAAATTTAAAAATTTAAATTTTAAAATTTAAAAATTTAAATTTGAATATTTAAAAATTTAAATTTTAAAATTTAAAAATTTAAATACTAAATTTTAAAAATTTAATTATTAAAACTTTAAATTTTAAAATTTAAAAATTTAAAAATTTAAATACTAAATTTTAAAAATTTATTTATTAAAATTTTAAATTTTAAAATTTAAAAATTTAAATACTAAATTTTAAAAATTTAATTATTAAAACTTTAACTTTTAAAATTTAAAAATTTAAATACTAAATTTTAAAAATTTAATTATTAAAACTTTAAATTTTAAAATTTAAAAATTTAAAAATTTAAATATTAAATATTAAAAATTTAATTATTAAAACTTTAAATTTTAAAATTTAAAAATTTAAATTTTAAAATTTAAAAATTTAAATTTTAAAATTTAAAAATTTAAATACTAAATTTAAAAAATTTAATTATAAAAACTTTAAATTTTAAAATTTAAAAATTTAAAAATTTAAATACTAAATTTTAAAAATTTAATTATTAAAACTTTAAATTTTAAAATTTAAAAATTTAAATACTAAATTTTAAAAATTTATTTATTAAAATTTTAAATTTTAAAATTTAAAAATTTAAATACTAAATTTTAAAAATTTAATTATTAAAACTTTAACTTTTAAAATTTAAATATATAAATACTAAATTTTAAAAATTTAATTATTAAAACTTTAAATTTTAAAATTTAAAAATTTAAATACTAAATTTTAAACATTTAATTATTAAAACGTTAAATTTTAAAATTTAAAAATTTAAATTTTAAAATTTAAAAATTTAAATTTTAAAATTTAAAAATTTATATACTAAATTTTAAAAATTTAATTATTAAAACTTTAAATTTTAAAATTTAAAAATTTAAATACTAAATTTTTAAAATTGAATTATTAAAATTTTAAATTTTAAAATTTAAAAATTTAAATTTTAAAATTTAAAAATTTAAATTTTAAAATTTAAAAATTTAAATTTGAATATTTAAAAATTTAAATTTTAAAATTTAAAAATTTAAATACTAAATTTTAAAAATTTAATTATTAAAACTTTAAATTTTAAAATTTAAAAATTTAAAAATTTAAATACTAAATTTTAAAAATTTATTTATTAAAATTTTAAATTTTAAAATTTAAAAATTTAAATACTAAATTTTAAAAATTTAATTATTAAAATTTTAACTTTTAAAATTTAAAAATTTAAATACTAAATTTTAAAAATTTAATTATTAAAACTTTAAATTTTAAAATTTAAAAATTTAAATACTAAATTTTAAACATTTAATTATTAAAACGTTAAATTTTAAAATTTAAAAATTTAAATTTTAAAATTTAAAAATTTAAATTTTAAAATTTAAAAATTTAAATACTAAATTTTAAAAATTTAATTTCAAAACTTTAAATTTTAAAATTTAAAAATTTAAATACTAAATTTTAATAATTTAAAAATTTAAATACTCAATTTTAAAAATTTAATTATTAAAACTTTAAATTTTAAAATTTAAAAATTTAAAAATTTAAATACTAAATATTAAAAATTTAATTATTAAAACTTTAAATTTTAAAATTTAAAAATTTAAATTTTAAAATTTAAAAATTTAAATTTTAAAATTTAAAAATTTAAATACTAAATTTAAAAAATTTAATTATAAAAACTTTAAATTTTAAAATTTAAAAATTTAAAAATTTAAATACTAAATTTTAAAAATTTAATTATTAAAACTTTAAATTTTAAAATTTAAAAATTTAAATATTAAATTTTAAAAATTTGAATATTAAAACTTTAAATTTTAAAATTTAAAAATTTAAATACTAAATATTAAAAATTTAATTATTAAAACGTTAAATTTTAAAATTTAAAAATTTAAAAATTTAAATACTAAATATTAAATTTTAAAATTTAAAAATTTAAATACTAAATTTTAAAAATTTAATTTCAAAACTTTAAATTTTAAAATTTAAAAATTTAAATACTAAATTTTAATAATTTAAAAATTTAAATACTCAATTTTAAAAATTTAATTATTAAAACTTTAAATTTTAAAATTTAAAAATTTAAAAATTTAAATACTAAATATTAAATTTTAAAATTTAAAAATTTAAATACTAAATTTTAAAAATTTAATTTCAAAACTTTAAATTTTAAAATTTAAAAATTTAAATACTAAATTTTAATAATTTAAAAATTTAAATACTCAATTTTAAAAATTTAATTATTAAAACTTTAAATTTAAAAATTTAAATACTAAATATTAAAAATTTAATTATTAAAACTTTAAATTTTAAAATTTAAAAGTTTAAATTTTAAAATTTAAAAATTTAAATACTAAATTTTAAAAATTTGAATATTAAAACTTTAAATTTTAAAATTTAAAAATTTAAATTTTAAAATTTAAAAATTTAAATTTTAAAATTTAAAAATTTAAATACTAAATTTTAAAAATTTAATTTCAAAACTTTAAATTTTAAAATTTAAAAATTTAAATACTAAATTTTAATAATTTAAAAATTTAAATACTCAATTTTAAAAATTTAATTATTAAAACTTTAAATTTTAAAATTTAAAAATTTAAAAATTTAAATACTAAATATTAAAAATTTAATTATTAAAACTTTAAATTTTAAAATTTAAAAATTTAAATACTAAATATTAAAAATTTAATTATTAAAACGTTAAATTTTAAAATTTTAAAATTTAAAACTTTAAATTTTAAAATTTTAAAATTTAAATACTAAATTTTAAAAATTTAATTTCAAAACTTTAAATTTTAAAATTTAAAAATTTAAATACTAAATTTTAATAATTTAAAAATTTAAATACTCAATTTTAAAAATTTAATTATTAAAACTTTAAATTTTAAAATTTAAAAATTTAAAAATTTAAATACTAAATATTAAAAATTTAATTATTAAAACTTTAAATTTTAAAATTTAAAAATTTAAATTTTAAAATTTAAGAATTTAAATTTTAAAATTTAAAAATTTAAATACTTGTAACAGAGCTAGAAAACCGTTAATAAATGACTTCGTGGGAGAATTTTTAGACCACCACTTTGTTTAGATTCTCACGAATTTTTTCATATTTTTATGGGTTTTCTTAAAATTAATCTTACATTTGGTAATCGTAAAATAGTCGTAAAATACAAAATTTATTTTAAAAATTACTTATCTTAATCTAAACGTTCGTTGATTTTTTTTAACACATGTGTTCTTTTCGAACCCTTATCTAGTGTCAGGGTGTGGTCGCACAGTGGGTTCGAAGTTTAAATAGTGATATTTCTATGTAGAACTTATTCAGTAATTAAATTAAATTAATTAAAGGAAAATGTAATAATTTACCCCAACAGGAAATTTTAGAGAATTGTAACTTTGTTCTTTTATTTTGTCTTATTTAAGTTAATGAATTGATTTTTAAAAAAGATTGAAAATGTTTGTAAGTACAATGGTTTTTCCTTATGCAAATAACATCAGAATTGTAATATTATTGAAACAATGAATTGTATTGTATTTTGAATTGCATTAAGGTTTTTTAGACCAAGTACATTATTATTATTTAGATTAGGGTTTCATATAGAAAAACTCTTAAATTAATTTGGCAACAATGTTGAGAAAAGGAACATTTGTTTAGTTCATCTGATTGGTTGAAGTAGGATCGTTGTTGGAGACATTCAGATTCTTAAGGGTCTTAAGTCACCACCTACTTCACCCCTTCCTAGAATCCGAGTTTATAAAACTCTGGGATTCATTTATTTCGGTAGATTTTTACCCGAATTTTTCAAGTGTCGAGATCGAAGTTCTTTTAGTTGTTTTTACTTACTGTTTGTCAAAGTTCAACATTTTTGCCAAGAATTTAAGTAAATTTAAATTATTCAATTTTTTTCTATTTATATTTATTTGTTTTTGTTTTTCTTATATTTATTTTGTTAATATAGTTAGGTTAATTAAAATTGAGTTTTAATTAATTCCGAACTAGAAATTAAAGAACAATAAAACAGTGAGTAGAAATTATCTAATATTTCGGTTTGGTGAAAGGTGTGAGTATTGAGTGTAATACATCACCTTAGTTGAAGAAGATCTGTTCAACAAAAACAAAGGTTAGTGATATTGAAATTAATTATGGAGTAAGAATTGTATAGTCTAACCTCATCAATATTTTGTGTAAAATTAAATCGCTCCCTTTAACCTGTTGTAACGAGTCTTTCAAAAAGACTTTGGTTATACCAATTGAATTATCATCGGTAACCCGTTACATAAATTGGTGTCAGGTGTGTCTCCTAAAAATTGACACATAAATTGGTGTCAGGTGTGTCTCCTAAAAATTGACACATAAATTGGTGTCAGGTGTGTCTCCTAAAAATTGACACATAATTTGGTGTCAGATGTTTCCCCTAAAAATAAAAATTGAGACATAGTTTGATGTTATGCTTGTACAATTGTAAATTTAATACATAATTTGATGTTAATTATAGTTACATAAAATTTGATGGTATAAAGTTTGTGTAAAATGTTCACATAATTTTGGAGTCGACTGTTTTAATTTAAAGATTTGAAGATAGAAGAAAATTAAAATTTATTTGTTAAGAAGTTCAAGAGTAAACAAGATCTGTGGTTGACTATACATATTTTTATTCTGATTTTTAGTATCATTTACCTGTCTGTTGTTGTTTTAATTGCTAATATTTGTGAAATTGGTTTTGTAAAATAAATCGAAGTTTAGGTCAAATTTGAGAATAAAATGATTAGTTTCAATTTATAGTAATTGGAAAATATTGAATAAGTAAATAAAATTTTAACAACACAGAAAAGACACAGGAAATCGGTGAAATCTCCGGCATTGACAAAATCACGTCATTTGTCGTTATAAATTGTTAGAAGTTGTTTTAATATTTGGTTGGATAGTATTGTTCATTTAAATGGTACAAATTTTGTTGATAATTGTTTATATATAAGTAAAAATCCTATTTCTTTAATATTGAAACAATATTTCTAATAATTTAGTGTGATGGTCTTACGGAACTTATAATTTGACAAATGTGGTTGACTGTAAGCTATAAATAAAAGCAGGTAGTAAAGCTTTTGAGTGAGTGTCACTGAGATTTATGAGGGGTTGGTTAAAGAAAAAGAGGTAGTTTTACATTTCAAGAATAATAATGATTGTATTTCATAAAAAAAAAAAAAATATTTAATTAAGTAAGAATTTAACAAAATTTCCTTATGACAATAATACAAGTGGAAGATTATAAGTTCGCATAACCATTTGGAATTATTAACGCTGAATTTATTTCAGATTTATTAATTGAGATTTTTCTTTCAGAGAAATAGTTTAATTTTTATTGATTAGTAGTTTGTCTTCCGTAGTTTTTTTTGTATGTAAAAGGAAGAAAGTATTTGCATGTACATTGATTTGTAAGGTTTCGTAGCAATTTCTAGTAGTATACTCAGTTATCAATTCCGGGAGCAAAGAGTACTGATTTTCCATTTGTACTGTTTTTGGGCAAAAGGTCAAAAACGCTGTGAACTAAATACAAGTCTATTAAGTAATATAAAAAATATCTTATAATTGTTTGTGGAAATGAGTCGTGACGAGTCAAGTTTTAATAAATATTCAGTTAATAATTTTGATGAAACTTGTTTGAGTTTAACATCTAGAGAACAGTTAGCATCAAAACGTAATACCAACAGTAATACTTTGATGGAAGCACTGTGTTATTCCTTGTCAAGGTTAGCTATGAACAGTAATCTTACATTCATAGATGATTTTGATGGTGAGAGTGATTACAGGGTTTTCGTCAAGAGTGTTGAATTAATTGGTAAAGACAATAATTGGTCGGAAAAACAAATGGTCTCAGCTATTGAATTCAAATTGAAAGGTTTAGCTAGAGAGTTTTATTTTACTATTGAAACTTCTCGTAGACCTCAGACTTTTAAAGATATGAAAAATTGGTTAGCTAGTGTTTTTTATAAAAAAGTTAAATTTTATGAGGCTAAAAATGAACTAACAAAATGTAAAAGAAAAACAAATGAATCATTAGGATCTTTTATGTGTAGACTTAAAATAATTGCAGAAAAGATGGTCACAGAATCAGATCCATTCGAGTTGTCGAGATTTGTGAATATGTTGGTCGCTCAGCAATTTGTTGATGGTTTAGATACTAGGCTATCAAATTTGGTTCGGGCGGAGGGCATATTTTTGAATTTAGACGAAGCTTTCCGTATAGCGTCAGAAAAAGAAGACATTTTTCTTAGATTAAAGCTGACCCCAGAGAAAAAAGAATTTGATAAAAATTTATTTGAAAAAACTAGTCTAATGACAGAAAATTGTGAAAGAGATGATAGAGTTCGAGATAATGGTAAAGTTCATATTTTAAAAGTAAAGGCGAGTAATGATCGAAAAATTAAAAGCAAGTTAAAGAATCAATTTTGTTATACGTGTGGTCAAAAAGGTCATTATAGACTTAATTGTCGTTTTAGTAATTGTAAAATGTGCAACAGTACAACTCATACATCGAAAAATTGTTATTTCTTAAAGAAAAATAGACGAGAAAGAAACATAAAGGAAAATGAAATTTTTAGTAAAAAAAAGTGAAAATAAGTGTCTTTAAGAATTTTGAGTTGTTGAAAGAAAAATGATGAGTCGAAACGAAGGGTTATAGGTTGTATTTGGTTTACAAAGTACATAAAACAATCTGCAGGTTTACGTTCCGGTTACGCCGATGAATCACAGTTCATTGTGGTTTACCGGAAGACGATCTGTTCAGGTAATGGCGTGCCCTCATTGCTTGGCGGTGATAAGACAAGTCAAAATCTTTTCACATTAGATGGTCTTCTGAAGTGTCGCTCAGTTAAATAAAATGGATTTACAATAGCCCAAAAGAATCTAACAACAACAGGTTTTGCATTAGTAATTTTCTTCTATATTCTCATGTTGGTAAAGATCTGATCAATCTTGATTCCTGTACGTTTGGTTTTAGCTCCAAGCACCCGAATGTGGTGAGATTATCTGAAGATGTAGTTTATTTTTGCAAATTTCAAGGTTTTAATGTTTAGTATTAACGTAATTATGCGCAAATTCCTTAATACTATGATTTATTACCACTCAATTTTTTCTAGTAAGACTTCCTCTTATTAGCTCTATTGTGTTTTCGAGTTCAGTGAAAACAAATAGAAATAATAGATTCTCTGTTGTTAGATTTCTTCAAGATTTTACAATACCTCAGTCATATATCACATATTTCAATAAAAACTTGACACTTTCGGGTAACTTGTTCGTTTGTTAGTTGGTTCCTCCTTTTAAAGGTAAGGAGAGGTATTAAGTGGTCTAGGTCTTGAGTGGAAGACTAGAAATTTTGTAGAAAAGTAAATGCTTCGCGCGCGCGGAGTGACCCCATCTTGGTGGATCCAGGGGTTTCCAGATGTACCTGCAGTTGTTGGATTATCCGTGAAGACATAGTCTGAATGAGCAGAAAATGTGACTTCTTTGTTTTGCAGTGGGTGACGTGTCCTGGCAGTCACAATACGGAATTGATGTTTTGGTGAGAGGTTGATATGCAACTCTTTGTATTTGTGTAGTCGTCGTACTACGGTGATCCATCACGTGGCACAACTGAGTTTTTTAGCGTAGGTGTAGTTGTATGTGTAGATGTACACATGTGGTGCAAGTGTGAGAGTAAAAGTGGTTACTCATGAATTGATGAAATGAAAGTAGACAAAGTAGCAGGAAAAGTTGTAGAGTTTACAGGTACCCATTAGTAAGTTGGGTTGAGGTATAATGAAAAGGACTTAAAGGAAGTCGAATAGCAGCCTACGCAGAGCACCGGATTTACGAAATATGTGGAAATATGTGGAAAGATATGATGTTTTGGAGAAATTGCTGAAGTTAGAGTCGAAATGAGACGAGGTATAGTAAATATGTATTCCGGACTACTTCAAAGAGGAAGTGAGTCATGGGTATTTTTCAATCAAAGTGGATTGAAATGTGGAATACGGAAACGCTTACAAGATCACAACAATGTAAAAAATGTACATGTGCAATTGAAAGAAGAAATGAATTGAAAGAAGAATTTGTAAAAATTCGATAATAAACTCCAAGGATTTTAAAATATGTGTTCGTAGAACAATATTAACTATTATCTGTTTTAGTTATTTTGCCAAGTTTTTCTTAAATGTTGAAAAAATCATCAGTGTCGAGATGACGGATCTATCAACATCAATGATCCAGGATCTCAAGGATTTTTCAAGAGGACTTCCAATTAGACACAACAACACGATGAATACGATAAACGAAGTTTACAAATCTTGATACCACGAGAGGAAAAAGAAGAAATTTCTCTGGACAGTTATTTCATGAGGGTCCCAGGCAGACAGAAGAAAAGGAATATTTAGATTTCTTTATTTCCAAGAAGTTGTTTACGACTTGTGGTTGCTGCTACACCACATTTTGTAATTTGAAGCCTGCAGTATAAGTGGTTACCAACTACTTATCCAAGAGTATCGTTGAGGACGAACGATCAAGGACCAAGGAGCCTATGATTAAGGATGAGAAACGAAGGACGAAGAAGCGGATGTCCAGGAACCAATCACCAGGGGCCAAGTACCGGGTCAACGACTGAACGAGTCTACAGAAAAATGATAACCAGAGCATTGGAAGAGGAAAGGATTTCTTTGTATAATTATTATTGCACAAACATCAGCAATAATGAGGAGCAACAACCAGAATCAGCTACCAGGACCTTAAGAGGAACGATTCACCAAGGACCATCAACTAACGAAATAAATCCTAGCTGTCTAGATTTTGAATGATATTTTGTTGGTCAATGTTATGTGTTCTTAGGTCATGTAATTGAAATTATAATGTTTTGAATTGTATTGAGATGTATGTAATGATGTTTAGGTTTAGATGTCGAGTTTGATTATTGTTTTGATAAAACCAATTCATTAACGTTGTCACTTAAAGAATTGCTTTTCTCTAAAAGGGGGAGTAATGTAACAGAGCTAGAAAACCGTTAATAAATGACTTCGTGGGAGAATTTTTAGACCACCACTTTGTTTAGATTCTCACGAATTTTTTCATATTTTTATGGGTTTTCTTAAAATTAATCTTACATTTGGTAATCGTAAAATAGTCGTAAAATACAAAATTTATTTTAAAAATTACTTATCTTAATCTAAACGTTCGTTGATTTTTTTTAACACATGTGTTCTTTTCGAACCCTTATCTAGTGTCAGGGTGTGGTCGCACAGTGGGTTCGAAGTTTAAATAGTGATATTTCTATGTAGAACTTATTCAGTAATTAAATTAAATTAATTAAAGGAAAATGTAATAATTTACCCCAACAGGAAATTTTAGAGAATTGTAACTTTGTTCTTTTATTTTGTCTTATTTAAGTTAATGAATTGATTTTTAAAAAAGATTGAAAATGTTTGTAAGTACAATGGTTTTTCCTTATGCAAATAACATCAGAATTGTAATATTATTGAAACAATGAATTGTATTGTATTTTGAATTGCATTAAGGTTTTTTAGACCAAGTACATTATTATTATTTAGATTAGGGTTTCATATAGAAAAACTCTTAAATTAATTTGGCAACAATGTTGAGAAAAGGAACATTTGTTTAGTTCATCTGATTGGTTGAAGTAGGATCGTTGTTGGAGACATTCAGATTCTTAAGGGTCTTAAGTCACCACCTACTTCACCCCTTCCTAGAATCCGAGTTTATAAAACTCTGGGATTCATTTATTTCGGTAGATTTTTACCCGAATTTTTCAAGTGTCGAGATCGAAGTTCTTTTAGTTGTTTTTACTTACTGTTTGTCAAAGTTCAACATTTTTGCCAAGAATTTAAGTAAATTTAAATTATTCAATTTTTTTCTATTTATATTTATTTGTTTTTGTTTTTCTTATATTTATTTTGTTAATATAGTTAGGTTAATTAAAATTGAGTTTTAATTAATTCCGAACTAGAAATTAAAGAACAATAAAACAGTGAGTAGAAATTATCTAATATTTCGGTTTGGTGAAAGGTGTGAGTATTGAGTGTAATACATCACCTTAGTTGAAGAAGATCTGTTCAACAAAAACAAAGGTTAGTGATATTGAAATTAATTATGGAGTAAGAATTGTATAGTCTAACCTCATCAATATTTTGTGTAAAATTAAATCGCTCCCTTTAACCTGTTGTAACGAGTCTTTCAAAAAGACTTTGGTTATACCAATTGAATTATCATCGGTAACCCGTTACATACTAAATATAAAAAATTTAATTATAAAAACTTTAAATTTTAAAATTTAAAAACTTAAAAATTTAAATACTAAATTTTAAAAATTTAATTATTAAAACTTTAAATTTTAAAATTTAAAAATTTAAATACTAAATTTTAAAAATTTAAATATTAAAACTTTAAATTTTAAAATTTAAAAATTTAAATATTAAATTTTAAAAATTTGAATATTAAAACTTTAAATTTTAAAATTTAAAAATTTAAATACTAAATTTTAATAATTTAAAAATTTAAATACTCAATTTTAAAAATTTAATTATTAAAACTTTAAATTTTAAAATTTTTAAATATAATACTAAATTTTAAAAATTTAATTATTAAAACTTTAAATTTTAAAAATTTAAAATTTTAAATACTCAATTTTAAAAATTTAATTATTAAAACTTTAAATTTAAAAATTTAAAAATTTAAATACAAAATTTTAAAAATTTAATTATTAAAACTTTAACTTTTAAAATTTAAAAATTTAAATACTAAATTTTAAAAATTTAATTATTTAAACTTTAAATTTTAAAATTTAAAAATTTAAATACTAAATTTTAAAAATTTAAATATTAAAACTTTAAATTTTAAAATTTAAAAATTTAAATAATAAATTTTAAAAATTTAATTATTAAAACGTTAAATTTTAAAATTTAAAAATTTAAAGTTTTAATATTTAAATTTTTAAAATTTAGTATTTAAATTTTTAAATTTTAAAATTTAAAGTTTAATTTTAAAAATTTAATTATTAAAACTTTAAATTTTAAAATTTAAAAATTTAAAAATTTAAATGCTAAATTTTAAAAATTTAATTACTAAAACGTTAAATTTTAAAATTTAAAAATCTAAATTTTAAAATTTAAAAATTTAAATTTTAAAATTTAAAAATTTAAATTTGAATATTTATAAATTTAAATTTTAAAATTTAAAAATTTAATTATTAAAACTTTAAATTTTAAAATTTAAAAATTTAAAAATTTAAATACTAAATTTTAAAAATTTATTTATTAAAATTTTAAATTTTAAAATTTAAAAATTTAAATACTAAATTTTAAAAATTTAATTATTAAAACTTTAACTTTTAAAATTTAAAAATTTAAATACTAAATTTTAAAAATTTAATTATTAAAACTTTAAATTTTAAAATTTAAAAATTTAAAAATTTAAATATTAAATATTAAAAATTTAATTATTAAAACTTTAAATTTTAAAATTTAAAAATTTTAATTTTAAAATTTAAAAATTTAAATTTTAAAATTTAAAAATTTAAATACTAAATTTAAAAAATTTAATTATAAAAACTTTAAATTTTAAAATTTAAAAATTTAAAAATTTAAATACTAAATTTTAAAAATTTAATTATTAAAACTTTAAATTTTAAAATTTAAAAATTTAAATACTAAATTTTAAAAATTTATTTATTAAAATTTTAAATTTTAAAATTTAAAAATTTAAATACTAAATTTTAAAAATTTAATTATTAAAACTTTAACTTTTAAAATTTAAAAATTTAAATACTAAATTTTAAAAATTTAATTATTAAAACTTTAAATTTTAAAATTTAAAAATTTAAATACTAAATTTTAAACATTTAATTATTAAAACGTTAAATTTTAAAATTTAAAAATTTAAATTTTAAAATTTAAAAATTTAAATTTTAAAATATAAAAATTTAAATACTAAATTTTAAAAATTTAATTTCAAAACTTTAAATTTTAAAATTTAAAAATTTAAATACTAAATTTTAATAATTTAAAAATTTAAATACTCAATTTTAAAAATTTAATTATTAAAACTTTAAATTTTAAAATTTAAAAATTTAAAAATTTAAATACTAAATATTAAAAATTTAATTTTTAAAACTTTAAATTTTAAAATTTAAAAATTTAAATTTTAAAATTTAAAAATTTAAAGTTTAAAATTTAAAAATTTAAATACTAAATTTAAAAAATTTAATTATAAAAACTTTAAATTTTAAACTTTAAAAATTTAAAAATTTAAATACTAAATTTTAAAAATTTAATTATTAAAACTTAAAATTTTAAAATTTAAAAATTTAAATACTAAATTTTAAAAATTTAAATATTAAAACTTTAAATTTTAAAATTTAAAAATTTAAATATTAAAGTTTAAAAATTTGAATATTAAAACTTTAAATTTTAAAATTTAAAAATTTAAATACTAAATTTTAATAATTTAAAAATTTAAATACTCAATTTTAAAAATTTAATTATTAAAACTTTAAATTTTAAAATTTAAAAATTTAAAAATTTAAATACTAAATTTTAAAAATTTAATTATTAAAACTTTAAATTTTAAAAATTTAAAAATTTAAATACTCAATTTTAAAAATTTAATTATTAAAACTTTAACTTTTAAAATTTAAAAATTTAAATACAAAATTTTAAAAATTTAATTATTAAAACTTTAACTTTTAAAATTTAAAAATTTAAATACTAAATTTTAAAAATTTAATTATTAAAACTTTAAATTTTAAAATTTAAAAATTTAAATACTAAATTTTAAACATTTAATTATTAAAACGTTAAATTTTAAAATTTAAAAATTTAAATTTTAAAATTTAAAAATTTAAATTTTAAAATATAAAAATTTAAATACTAAATTTTAAAAATTTAATTTCAAAACTTTAAATTTTAAAATTTAAAAATTTAAATACTAAATTTTAATAATTTAAAAATTTAAATACTCAATTTTAAAAATTTAATTATTAAAACTTTAAATTTTAAAATTTAAAAATTTAAATACTAAATTTTAAAAATTTAATTTCAAAACTTTAAATTTTAAAATTTAAAAATTTAAATACTAAATTTTAATAATTTAAAAATTTAAATACTCAATTTTAAAAATTTAATTATTAAAACTTTAAATTTTAAAATTTAAAAATTTAAAAATTTAAATACTAAATATTAAAAATTTAATTATTAAAACTTTAAATTTTAAAATTTAAAACTTTAAATTTTAAAATTTAAGAATTTAAATTTTAAAATTTAAAAATTTAAATACTAAATATAAAAAATTTAATTATAAAAACTTTAAATTTTAAAATTTAAAAACTTAAAAATTTAAATACTAAATTTTAAAAATTTAATTATTAAAACTTTAAATTTTAAAATTTAAAAATTTAAATACTAAATTTTAAAAATTTAAATATTAAAACTTTAAATTTTAAAATTTAAAAATTTAAATATTAAATTTTAAAAATTTGAATATTAAAACTTTAAATTTTAAAATTTAAAAATTTAAATACTAAATTTTAATAATTTAAAAATTTAAATACTCAATTTTAAAAATTTAATTATTAAAACTTTAAATTTTAAAATTTAAAAATTTTAAAATTTAAATACTAAATTTTAAAAATTTAATTATTAAAACTTTAAATTTTAAAAATTTAAAAATTTAAATACTCAATTTTAAAAATTTAATTATTAAAACTTTAAATTTAAAAATTTAAAAATTTAAATACAAAATTTTAAAAATTTAATTATTAAAACTTTAACTTTTAAAATTTAAAATTTTAAATACTAAATTTTAAAAATTTAATTATTTAAACTTTAAATTTTAAAATTTAAAAATTTAAATACTAAATTTTAAAAATTTAAATATTAAAACTTTAAATTTTAAAATTTAAAAATTTAAATAATAAATTTTAAAAATTTAATTATTAAAACGTTAAATTTTAAAATTTAAAAATTTAAAGTTTTAATATTTAAATTTTTAAAATTTAGTATTTAAATTTTTAAATTTTAAAATTTAAAGTTTAATTTTAAAAATTTAATTATTAAAACTTTAAATTTTAAAATTTAAAAATTTAAAAATTTAAATGCTAAATTTTAAAAATTTAATTACTAAAACGTTAAATTTTAAAATTTAAAAATCTAAATTTTAAAATTTAAAAATTTAAATTTTAAAATTTAAAAATTTAAATTTGAATATTTAAAAATTTAAATTTTAAAATTTAAAAATTTAAATACTAAATTTTAAAACTTTAATTATTAAAACTTTAAATTTTAAAATTTAAAAATTTAAAAATTTAAATACTAAATTTTAAAAATTTATTTATTAAAATTTTAAATTTTAAAATTTAAAAATTTAAATACTAAATTTTAAAAATTTAATTATTAAAACTTTAACTTTTAAAATTTAAAAATTTAAATACTAAATTTTAAAAATTTAATTATTAAAACTTTAAATTTTAAAATTTAAAAATTTAAAAATTTAAATATTAAATATTAAAAATTTAATTATTAAAACTTTAAATTTTAAAATTTAAAAATTTTAATTTTAAAATTTAAAAATTTAAATTTTAAAATTTAAAAATTTAAATACTAAATTTAAAAAATTTAATTATAAAAACTTTAAATTTTAAAATTTAAAAGTTTAAAAATTTAAATACTAAATTTTAAAAATTTAATTATTAAAACTTTAAATTTTAAAATTTAAAAATTTAAATACTAAATTTTAAAAATTTATTTATTAAAATTTTAAATTTTAAAATTTAAAAATTTAAATACTAAATTTTAAAAATTTAATTATTAAAACTTTAACTTTTAAAATTTAAAAATTTAAATACTAAATTTTAAAAATTTAATTATTAAAACTTTAAATTTTAAAATTTAAAAATTTAAATACTAAATTTTAAACATTTAATTATTAAAACGTTAAATTTTAAAATATAAAAATTTAAATTTTAAAATTTAAAAATTTAAATTTTAAAATATAAAAATTTAAATACTAAATTTTAAAAATTTAATTTCAAAACTTTAAATTTTAAAATTTAAAAATTTAAATACTAAATTTTAATAATTTAAAAATTTAAATACTCAATTTTAAAAATTTAATTATTAAAACTTTAAATTTTAAAATTTAAAAATTTAAAAATTTAAATACTAAATATTAAAAATTTAATTTTTAAAACTTTAAATTTTAAAATTTAAAAATTTAAATTTTAAAATTTAAAAATTTAAATTTTAAAATTTAAAAATTTAAATTTTAAAATTTAAAAATTTAAATACTAAATTTAAAAAATTTAATTATAAAAACTTTAAATTTTAAAATTTAAAAATTTAAAAATTTAAATACTAAATTTTAAAAATTTAATTATTAAAACTTAAAATTTTAAAATTTAAAAATTTAAATACTAAATTTTAAAAATTTAAATATTAAAACTTTAAATTTTAAAATTTAAAAATTTAAATATTAAAGTTTAAAAATTTGAATATTAAAACTTTAAATTTTAAAATTTAAAAATTTAAATACTAAATTTTAATAATTTAAAAATTTAAATACTCAATTTTAAAAATTTAATTATTAAAACTTTAAATTTTAAAATTTAAAAATTTAAAAATTTAAATACTAAATTTTAAAAATTTAATTATTAAAACTTTAAATTTTAAAAATTTAAAAATTTAAATACTCAATTTTAAAAATTTAATTATTAAAACTTTAACTTTTAAAATTTAAAAATTTAAATACAAAATTTTAAAAATTTAATTATTAAAACTTTAACTTTTAAAATTTAAAAATTTAAATACTAAATTTTAAAAATTTAATTATTAAAACTCTAAATTTTAAAATTTAAAAATTTAAATACTAAATTTTAAACATTTAATTATTAAAACGTTAAATTTTAAAATTTAAAAATTTAAATTTTAAAATTTAAAAATTTAAATTTTAAAATATAAAAATTTAAATACTAAATTTTAAAAATTTAATTTCAAAACTTTAAATTTTAAAATTTAAAAATTTAAATACTAAATTTTAATAATTTAAAAATTTAAATACTCAATTTTAAAAATTTAATTATTAAAACTTTAAATTTTAAAATTTAAAAATTTAAAAATTTAAATACTAAATATTAAATTTTAAAATTTAAAAATTTAAATACTAAATTTTAAAAATTTAATTTCAAAACATTAAATTTTAAAATTTAAAAATTTAAATACTAAATTTTAATAATTTAAAAATTTAAATACTCAATTTTAAAAATTTAATTATTAAAACTTTAAATTTAAAAATTTAAATACTAAATATTAAAAATTTAATTATTAAAACTTTAAATTTTAAAATTTAAAAGTTTAAATTTTAAAATTTAAAAATTTAAATACTAAATTTTAAAAATTTAAATACTAAATATTAAAAATTTAATTATTAAAACTTTAAATTTTAAAATTTAAAAATTTAAATTTTAAAATTTAAAAATTTAAATTTTAAAATTTAAAAATTTAAATACTAAATTTTAAAAATTTAATTTCAAAACTTTAAATTTTAAAATTTAAAAATTTAAATACTAAATTTTAATAATTTAAAAATTTAAATACTCAATTTTAAAAATTTAATTATTAAAACTTTAAATTTTAAAATTTAAAAATTTAAAAATTTAAATACTAAATATTAAAAATTTAATTATTAAAACTTTAAATTTTAAAATTTAAAAATTTAAATACTAAATATTAAAAATTTAATTATTAAAACGTTAAATTTTAAAATTTAAAAATTTAAATTTTAAAATTTAAAACTTTAAATTTTAAAATTTTAAAATTTAAATACTAAATTTTAAAAATTTAATTTCAAAACTTTAAATTTTAAAATTTAAAAATTTAAATACTAAATTTTAATAATTTAAAAATTTAAATACTCAATTTTAAAAATTTAATTATTAAAACTTTAAATTTTAAAATTTAAAAATTTAAAAATTTAAATACTAAATATTAAAAATTTAATTATTAAAACTTTAAATTTTAAAATTTAAAAATTTAAATTTTAAAATTTAAGAATTTAAATTTTAAAATTTAAAAATTTAAATACTAAATATAAAAAATTTAATTATAAAAACTTTAAATTTTAAAATTTAAAAACTTATAAATTTAAATACTAAATTTTAAAAATTTAATTATTAAAACTTTAAATTTTAAAATTTAAAAATTTAAATACTAAATTTTAAAAATTTAAATATTAAAACTTTAAATTTTAAAATTTAAAAATTTAAATATTAAATTTTAAAAATTTGAATATTAAAACTTTAAATTTTAAAATTTAAAAATTTAAATACTAAATTTTAATAATTTAAAAATTTAAATACTCAATTTTAAAAATTTAATTATTAAAACTTTAAATTTTAAAATTTTTAAATATAATACTAAATTTTAAAAATTTAATTATTAAAACTTTAAATTTTAAAAATTTAAAAATTTAAATACTCAATTTTAAAAATTTAATTATTAAAACTTTAAATTTAAAAATTTAAAAATTTAAATACAAAATTTTAAAAATTTAATTATTAAAACTTTAACTTTTAAAATTTAAAAATTTAAATACTAAATTTTAAAAATTTAATTATTTAAACTTTAAATTTTAAAATTTAAAAATTTAAATACTAAATTTTAAAAATTTAAATATTAAAACTTTAAATTTTAAAATTTAAAAATTTAAATAATAAATTTTAAAAATTTAATTATTAAAACGTTAAATTTTAAAATTTAAAAATTTAAAGTTTTAATATTTAAATTTTTAAAATTTAGTATTTAAATTTTTAAATTTTAAAATTTAAAGTTTAATTTTAAAAATTTAATTATTAAAACTTTAAATTTTAAAATTTAAAAATTTAAAAATTTAAATGCTAAATTTTAAAAATTTAATTACTAAAACGTTAAATTTTAAAATTTAAAAATCTAAATTTTAAAATTTAAAAATTTAAATTTTAGAATTTAAAAATTTAAATTTGAATATTTATAAATTTAAATTTTAAAATTTAAAAATTTAATTATTAAAACTTTAAATTTTAAAATTTAAAAATTTAAAAATTTAAATACTAAATTTTAAAAATTTATTTATTAAAATTTTAAATTTTAAAATTTAAAAATTTAAATACTAAATTTTAAAAATTTAATTATTAAAACTTTAACTTTTAAAATTTAAAAATTTAAATACTAAATTTTAAAAATTTAATTATTAAAACTTTAAATTTTAAAATTTAAAAATTTAAAAATTTAAATATTAAATATTAAAAATTTAATTATTAAAACTTTAAATTTTAAAATTTAAAAATTTTAATTTTAAAATTTAAAAATTTAAATTTTAAAATTTAAAAATTTAAATACTAAATTTAAAAAATTTAATTATAAAAACTTTAAATTTTAAAATTTAAAAATTTAAAAATTTAAATACTAAATTTTAAAAATTTAATTATTAAAACTTTAAATTTTAAAATTTAAAAATTTAAATACTAAATTTTAAAAATTTATTTATTAAAATTTTAAATTTTAAAATTTAAAAATTTAAATACTAAATTTTAAAAATTTAATTATTAAAACTTTAACTTTTAAAATTTAAAAATTTAAATACTAAATTTTAAAAATTTAATTTCAAAACTTTAAATTTTAAAATTTAAAAATTTAAATACTAAATTTTAAACATTTAATTATTAAAACGTTAAATTTTAAAATTTAAAAATTTAAATTTTAAAATTTAAAAATTTAAATTTTAAAATATAAAAATTTAAATACTAAATTTTAAAAATTTAATTTCAAAACTTTAAATTTTAAATTTAAAAATTTAAAAATTTAAATACTAAATTTTAAAAATTTAATTATTAAAACTTAAAATTTTAAAATTTAAAAATTTAAATACTAAATTTTAAAAATTTAAATATTAAAACTTTAAATTTTAAAATTTAAAAATTTAAATATTAAAGTTTAAAAATTTGAATATTAAAACTTTAAATTTTAAAATTTAAAAATTTAAATACTAAATTTTAATAATTTAAAAATTTAAATACTCAATTTTAAAAATTTAATTATTAAAACTTTAAATTTTAAAATTTAAAAATTTAAAAATTTAAATACTAAATTTTAAAAATTTAATTATTAAAACTTTAAATTTTAAAAATTTAAAAATTTAAATACTCAATTTTAAAAATTTAATTATTAAAACTTTAACTTTTAAAATTTAAAAATTTAAATACAAAATTTTAAAAATTTAATTATTAAAACTTTAACTTTTAAAATTTAAAAATTTAAATATTAAATTTTAAAAATTTAATTATTAAAACTTTAAATTTTAAAATTTAAAAATTTAAATACTAAATTTTAAACATTTAATTATTAAAACGTTAAATTTTAAAATTTAAAAATTTAAATTTTAAAATTTAAAAATTTAAATTTTAAAATATAAAAATTTAAATACTAAATTTTAAAAATTTAATTTCAAAACTTTAAATTTTAAAATTTAAAAATTTAAATACTAAATTTTAATAATTTAAAAATTTAAATACTCAATTTTAAAAATTTAATTATTAAAACTTTAAATTTTAAAATTTAAAAATTTAAATACTAAATTTTAAAAATTTAATTTCAAAACTTTAAATTTTAAAATTTAAAAATTTAAATACTAAATTTTAATAATTTAAAAATTTAAATACTCAATTTTAAAAATTTAATTATTAAAACTTTAAATTTTAAAATTTAAAAATTTAAAAATTTAAATACTAAATTTTAAAAATTTATTTATTAAAATTTTAAATTTTAAAATTTAAAAATTTAAATACTAAATTTTAAAAATTTAATTATTAAAACTTTAACTTTTAAAATTTAAAAATTTAAATACTAAATTTTAAAAATTTAATTATTAAAACTTTAAATTTTAAAATTTAAAAATTTAAAAATTTAAATATTAAATATTAAAAATTTAATTATTAAAACTTTAAATTTTAAAATTTAAAAATTTTAATTTTAAAATTTAAAAATTTAAATTTTAAAATTTAAAAATTTAAATACTAAATTTAAAAAATTTAATTATAAAAACTTTAAATTTTAAAATTTAAAAATTTAAAAATTTAAATACTAAATTTTAAAAATTTAATTATTAAAACTTTAAATTTTAAAATTTAAAAATTTAAATACTAAATTTTAAAAATTTATTTATTAAAATTTTAAATTTTAAAATTTAAAAATTTAAATACTAAATTTTAAAAATTTAATTATTAAAACTTTAACTTTTAAAATTTAAAAATTTAAATACTAAATTTTAAAAATTTAATTTCAAAACTTTAAATTTTAAAATTTAAAAATTTAAATACTAAATTTTAAACATTTAATTATTAAAACGTTAAATTTTAAAATTTAAAAATTTAAATTTTAAAATTTAAAAATTTAAATTTTAAAATATAAAAATTTAAATACTAAATTTTAAAAATTTAATTTCAAAACTTTAAATTTTAAATTTAAAAATTTAAAAATTTAAATACTAAATTTTAAAAATTTAATTATTAAAACTTAAAATTTTAAAATTTAAAAATATAAATACTAAATTTTAAAAATTTAAATATTAAAACTTTAAATTTTAAAATTTAAAAATTTAAATATTAAAGTTTAAAAATTTGAATATTAAAACTTTAAATTTTAAAATTTAAAAATTTAAATACTAAATTTTAATAATTTAAAAATTTAAATACTCAATTTTAAAAATTTAATTATTAAAACTTTAAATTTTAAAATTTAAAAATTTAAAAATTTAAATACTAAATTTTAAAAATTTAATTATTAAAACTTTAAATTTTAAAAATTTAAAAATTTAAATACTCAATTTTAAAAATTTAATTATTAAAACTTTAAATTTTAAAATTTAAAAATTTAAATACTAAATTTTAAACATTTAATTATTAAAACGTTAAATTTTAAAATTTAAAAATTTAAATTTTAAAATTTAAAAATTTAAATTTTAAAATATAAAAATTTAAATACTAAATTTTAAAAATTTAATTTCAAAACTTTAAATTTTAAAATTTAAAAATTTAAATACTAAATTTTAATAATTTAAAAATTTAAATACTCAATTTTAAAAATTTAATTATTAAAACTTTAAATTTTAAAATTTAAAAATTTAAATACTAAATTTTAAAAATTTAATTTCAAAACTTTAAATTTTAAAATTTAAAAATTTAAATACTAAATTTTAATAATTTAAAAATTTAAATACTCAATTTTAAAAATTTAATTATTAAAACTTTAAATTTTAAAATTTAAAAATTTAAAAATTTAAATACTAAATATTAAAAATTTAATTATTAAAACTTTAAATTTTAAAATTTAAAAATTTAAATTTTAAAATTTAAGAATTTAAATTTTAAAATTTAAAAATTTAAATACTAAATATAAAAAATTTAATTATAAAAACTTTAAATTTTAAAATTTAAAAACTTAAAAATTTAAATACTAAATTTTAAAAATTTAATTATTAAAACTTTAAATTTTAAAATTTAAAAATTTAAATACTAAATTTTAAAAATTTAAATATTAAAACTTTAAATTTTAAAATTTAAAAATTTAAATATTAAATTTTAAAAATTTGAATATTAAAACTTTAAATTTTAAAATTTAAAAATTTAAATACTAAATTTTAATAATTTAAAAATTTAAATACTCAATTTTAAAAATTTAATTATTAAAACTTTAAATTTTAAAATTTAAAAATTTTAAAATTTAAATACTAAATTTTAAAAATTTAATTATTAAAACTTTAAATTTTAAAAATTTAAAAATTTAAATACTCAATTTTAAAAATTTAATTATTAAAACTTTAAATTTAAAAATTTAAAAATTTAAATACAAAATTTTAAAAATTTAATTATTAAAACTTTAACTTTTAAAATTTAAAAATTTAAATACTAAATTTTAAAAATTTAATTATTTAAACTTTAAATTTTAAAATTTAAAAATTTAAATACTAAATTTTAAAAATTTAAATATTAAAACTTTAAATTTTAAAATTTAAAAATTTAAATAATAAATTTTAAAAATTTAATTATTAAAACGTTAAATTTTAAAATTTAAAAATTTAAAGTTTTAATATTTAAATTTTTAAAATTTAGTTTTAAATTTTTAAATTTTAAAATTTAAAGTTTAATTTTAAAAATTTAATTATTAAAACTTTAAATTTTAAAATTTAAAAATTTAAAAATTTAAATGCTAAATTTTAAAAATTTAATTACTAAAACGTTAAATTTTAAAATTTAAAAATCTAAATTTTAAAATTTAAAAATTTAAATTTTAAAATTTAAAAATTTAAATTTGAATATTTAAAAAATTTAAATTTTAAAATTTAAAAATTTAAATACTAAATTTTAAAACTTTAATTATTAAAACGTTAAATTTTAAAATTTAAAAATTTAAAGTTTTAATATTTAAATTTTTAAAATTTAGTATTTAAATTTTTAAATTTTAAAATTTAAAGTTTAATTTTAAAAATTTAATTATTAAAACTTTAAATTTTAAAATTTAAAAATTTAAAAATTTAAATGCTAAATTTTAAAAATTTAATTACTAAAACGTTAAATTTTAAAATTTAAAAATCTAAATTTTAAAATTTAAAAATTTAAATTTTAGAATTTAAAAATTTAAATTTGAATATTTATAAATTTAAATTTTAAAATTTAAAAATTTAATTATTAAAACTTTAAATTTTAAAATTTAAAAATTTAAAAATTTAAATACTAAATTTTAAAAATTTATTTATTAAAATTTTAAATTTTAAAATTTAAAAATTTAAATACTAAATTTTAAAAATTTAATTATTAAAACTTTAACTTTTAAAATTTAAAAATTTAAATACTAAATTTTAAAAATTTAATTATTAAAACTTTAAATTTTAAAATTTAAAAATTTAAAAATTTAAATATTAAATATTAAAAATTTAATTATTAAAACTTTAAATTTTAAAATTTAAAAATTTTAATTTTAAAATTTAAAAATTTAAATTTTAAAATTTAAAAATTTAAATACTAAATTTAAAAAATTTAATTATAAAAACTTTAAATTTTAAAATTTAAAAATTTAAAAATTTAAATACTAAATTTTAAAAATTTAATTATTAAAACTTTAAATTTTAAAATTTAAAAATTTAAATACTAAATTTTAAAAATTTATTTATTAAAATTTTAAATTTTAAAATTTAAAAATTTAAATACTAAATTTTAAAAATTTAATTATTAAAACTTTAACTTTTAAAATTTAAAAATTTAAATACTAAATTTTAAAAATTTAATTTCAAAACTTTAAATTTTAAAATTTAAAAATTTAAATACTAAATTTTAAACATTTAATTATTAAAACGTTAAATTTTAAAATTTAAAAATTTAAATTTTAAAATTTAAAAATTTAAATTTTAAAATATAAAAATTTAAATACTAAATTTTAAAAATTTAATTTCAAAACTTTAAATTTTAAATTTAAATATTTAAAAATTTAAATACTAAATTTTAAAAATTTAATTATTAAAACTTAAAATTTTAAAATTTAAAAATTTAAATACTAAATTTTAAAAATTTAAATATTAAAACTTTAAATTTTAAAATTTAAAAATTTAAATATTAAAGTTTAAAAATTTGAATATTAAAACTTTAAATTTTAAAATTTAAAAATTTAAATACTAAATTTTAATAATTTAAAAATTTAAATACTCAATTTTAAAAATTTAATTATTAAAACTTTAAATTTTAAAATTTAAAAATTTAAAAATTTAAATACTAAATTTTAAAAATTTAATTATTAAAACTTTAAATTTTAAAAATTTAAAAATTTAAATACTCAATTTTAAAAATTTAATTATTAAAACTTTTACTTTTAAAATTTAAAAATTTAAAAATTTAAATACTCAATTTTAAAAATTTAATTATTAAAACTTTTACTTTTAAAATTTAAAAATTTAAATACAAAATTTTAAAAATTTAATTATTAAAACTTTAACTTTTAAAATTTAAAAATTTAAATATTAAATTTTAAAAATTTAATTATTAAAACTTTAAATTTTAAAATTTAAAAATTTAAATACTAAATTTTAAACATTTAATTATTAAAACGTTAAATTTTAAAATTTAAAAATTTAAATTTTAAAATTTAAAAATTTAAATTTTAAAATATAAAAATTTAAATACTAAATTTTAAAAATTTAATTTCAAAACTTTAAATTTTAAAATTTAAAAATTTAAATACTAAATTTTAATAATTTAAAAATTTAAATACTCAATTTTAAAAATTTAATTATTAAAACTTTAAATTTTAAAATTTAAAAATTTAAATACTAAATTTTAAAAATTTAATTTCAAAACTTTAAATTTTAAAATTTAAAAATTTAAATACTAAATTTTAATAATTTAAAAATTTAAATACTCAATTTTAAAAATTTAATTATTAAAACTTTAAATTTTAAAATTTAAAAATTTAAAAATTTAAATACTAAATTTTAAAAATTTATTTATTAAAATTTTAAATTTTAAAATTTAAAAATTTAAATACTAAATTTTAAAAATTTAATTATTAAAACTTTAACTTTTAAAATTTAAAAATTTAAATACTAAATTTTAAAAATTTAATTATTAAAACTTTAAATTTTAAAATTTAAAAATTTAAAAATTTAAATATTAAATATTAAAAATTTAATTATTAAAACTTTAAATTTTAAAATTTAAAAATTTTAATTTTAAAATTTAAAAATTTAAATTTTAAAATTTAAAAATTTAAATACTAAATTTAAAAAATTTAATTATAAAAACTTTAAATTTTAAAATTTAAAAATTTAAAAATTTAAATACTAAATTTTAAAAATTTAATTATTAAAACTTTAAATTTTAAAATTTAAAAATTTAAATACTAAATTTTAAAAATTTATTTATTAAAATTTTAAATTTTAAAATTTAAAAATTTAAATACTAAATTTTAAAAATTTAATTATTAAAACTTTAACTTTTAAAATTTAAAAATTTAAATACTAAATTTTAAAAATTTAATTTCAAAACTTTAAATTTTAAAATTTAAAAATTTAAATACTAAATTTTAAACATTTAATTATTAAAACGTTAAATTTTAAAATTTAAAAATTTAAATTTTAAAATTTAAAAATTTAAATTTTAAAATATAAAAATTTAAATACTAAATTTTAAAAATTTAATTTCAAAACTTTAAATTTTAAATTTAAAAATTTAAAAATTTAAATACTAAATTTTAAAAATTTAATTATTAAAACTTAAAATTTTAAAATTTAAAAATTTAAATACTAAATTTTAAAAATTTAAATATTAAAACTTTAAATTTTAAAATTTAAAAATTTAAATATTAAAGTTTAAAAATTTGAATATTAAAACTTTAAATTTTAAAATTTAAAAATTTAAATACTAAATTTTAATAATTTAAAAATTTAAATACTCAATTTTAAAAATTTAATTATTAAAACTTTAAATTTTAAAATTTAAAAATTTAAAAATTTAAATACTAAATTTTAAAAATTTAATTATTAAAACTTTAAATTTTAAAAATTTAAAAATTTAAATACTCAATTTTAAAAATTTAATTATTAAAACTTTAAATTTTAAAATTTAAAAATTTAAATACTAAATTTTAAACATTTAATTATTAAAACGTTAAATTTTAAAATTTAAAAATTTAAATTTTAAAATTTAAAAATTTAAATTTTAAAATATAAAAATTTAAATACTAAATTTTAAAAATTTAATTTCAAAACTTTAAATTTTAAAATTTAAAAATTTAAATACTAAATTTTAATAATTTAAAAATTTAAATACTCAATTTTAAAAATTTAATTATTAAAACTTTAAATTTTAAAATTTAAAAATTTAAATACTAAATTTTAAAAATTTAATTTCAAAACTTTAAATTTTAAAATTTAAAAATTTAAATACTAAATTTTAATAATTTAAAAATTTAAATACTCAATTTTAAAAATTTAATTATTAAAACTTTAAATTTTAAAATTTAAAAATTTAAAAATTTAAATACTAAATATTAAAAATTTAATTATTAAAACTTTAAATTTTAAAATTTAAAAATTTAAATTTTAAAATTTAAGAATTTAAATTTTAAAATTTAAAAATTTAAATACTAAATATAAAAAATTTAATTATAAAAACTTTAAATTTTAAAATTTAAAAACTTAAAAATTTAAATACTAAATTTTAAAAATTTAATTATTAAAACTTTAAATTTTAAAATTTAAAAATTTAAATACTAAATTTTAAAAATTTAAATATTAAAACTTTAAATTTTAAAATTTAAAAATTTAAATATTAAATTTTAAAAATTTGAATATTAAAACTTTAAATTTTAAAATTTAAAAATTTAAATACTAAATTTTAATAATTTAAAAATTTAAATACTCAATTTTAAAAATTTAATTATTAAAACTTTAAATTTTAAAATTTAAAAATTTTAAAATTTAAATACTAAATTTTAAAAATTTAATTATTAAAACTTTAAATTTTAAAAATTTAAAAATTTAAATACTCAATTTTAAAAATTTAATTATTAAAACTTTAAATTTAAAAATTTAAAAATTTAAATACAAAATTTTAAAAATTTAATTATTAAAACTTTAACTTTTAAAATTTAAAAATTTAAATACTAAATTTTAAAAATTTAATTATTTAAACTTTAAATTTTAAAATTTAAAAATTTAAATACTAAATTTTAAAAATTTAAATATTAAAACTTTAAATTTTAAAATTTAAAAATTTAAATAATAAATTTTAAAAATTTAATTATTAAAACGTTAAATTTTAAAATTTAAAAATTTAAAGTTTTAATATTTAAATTTTTAAAATTTAGTATTTAAATTTAAAAATTTAAAAATTTAAATGCTAAATTTTAAAAATTTAATTACTAAAACGTTAAATTTTAAAATTTAAAAATCTAAATTTTAAAATTTAAAAATTTAAATTTTAAAATTTAAAAATTTAAATTTGAATATTTAAAAATTTAAATTTTAAAATTTAAAAATTTAAATACTAAATTTTAAAACTTTAATTATTAAAACTTTAAATTTTAAAATTTAAAAATTTAAAAATTTAAATACTAAATTTTAAAAATTTATTTATTAAAATTTTAAATTTTAAAATTTAAAAATTTAAATACTAAATTTTAAAAATTTAATTATTAAAACTTTAACTTTTAAAATTTAAAAATTTAAATACTAAATTTTAAAAATTTAATTATTAAAACTTTAAATTTTAAAATTTAAAAATTTAAAAATTTAAATATTAAATATTAAAAATTTAATTATTAAAACTTTAAATTTTAAAATTTAAAAATTTTAATTTTAAAATTTAAAAATTTAAATTTTAAAATTTAAAAATTTAAATATTAAATTTAAAAAATTTAATTATAAAAACTTTAAATTTTAAAATTTAAAAATTTAAAAATTTAAATACTAAATTTTAAAAATTTAATTATTAAAACTTTAAATTTTAAAATTTAAAAATTTAAATACTAAATTTTAAAAATTTATTTATTAAAATTTTAAATTTTAAAATTTAAAAATTTAAATACTAAATTTTAAAAATTTAATTATTAAAACTTTAACTTTTAAAATTTAAAAATTTAAATACTAAATTTTAAAAATTTAATTATTAAAACTTTAAATTTTAAAATTTAAAAATTTAAATACTAAATTTTAAACATTTAATTATTAAAACGTTAAATTTTAAAATATAAAAATTTAAATTTTAAAATTTAAAAATTTAAATTTTAAAATATAAAAATTTAAATACTAAATTTTAAAAATTTAATTTCAAAACTTTAAATTTTAAAATTTAAAAATTTAAATACTAAATTTTAATAATTTAAAAATTTAAATACTAAATTTAAAAAATTTAATTATAAAAACTTTAAATTTTAAAATTTAAAAATTTAAAAATTTAAATACTAAATTTTAAAAATTTAATTATTAAAACTTAAAATTTTAAAATTTAAAAATTTAAATACTAAATTTTAAAAATTTAAATATTAAAACTTTAAATTTTAAAATTTAAAAATTTAAATATTAAAGTTTAAAAATTTGAATATTAAAACTTTAAATTTTAAAATTTAAAAATTTAAATACTAAATTTTAATAATTTAAAAATTTAAATACTCAATTTTAAAAATTTAATTATTAAAACTTTAAATTTTAAAATTTAAAAATTTAAAAATTTAAATACTAAATTTTAAAAATTTAATTATTAAAACTTTAAATTTTAAAAATTTAAAAATTTAAATACTCAATTTTAAAAATTTAATTATTAAAACTTTAACTTTTAAAATTTAAAAATTTAAATACAAAATTTTAAAAATTTAATTATTAAAACTTTAACTTTTAAAATTTAAAAATTTAAATACTAAATTTTAAAAATTTAATTATTAAAACTCTAAATTTTAAAATTTAAAAATTTAAATACTAAATTTTAAACATTTAATTATTAAAACGTTAAATTTTAAAATTTAAAAATTTAAATTTTAAAATTTAAAAATTTAAATTTTAAAATTTAAAAATTTAAATTTTAAAATATAAAAATTTAAATACTAAATTTTAAAAATTTAATTTCAAAACTTTAAATTTTAAAATTTAAAAATTTAAATACTAAATTTTAATAATTTAAAAATTTAAATACTCAATTTTAAAAATTTAATTATTAAAACTTTAAATTTTAAAATTTAAAAATTTAAAAATTTAAATACTAAATATTAAAAATTTAATTTTTAAAACTTTAAATTTTAAAATTTAAAAATTTAAATTTTAAAATTTAAAAATTTAAATTTTAAAATTTAAAAATTTAAATACTAAATTTAAAAAATTTAATTATAAAAACTTTAAATTTTAAAATTTAAAAATTTAAAAATTTAAATACTAAATTTTAAAAATTTAATTATTAAAACTTAAAATTTTAAAATTTAAAAATTTAAATACTAAATTTTAAAAATTTAAATATTAAAACTTTAAATTTTAAAATTTAAAAATTTAAATATTAAAGTTTAAAAATTTGAATATTAAAACTTTAAATTTTAAAATTTAAAAATTTAAATACTAAATTTTAATAATTTAAAAATTTAAATACTCAATTTTAAAAATTTAATTATTAAAACTTTAAATTTTAAAATTTAAAAATTTAAAAATTTAAATACTAAATTTTAAAAATTTAATTATTAAAACTTTAAATTTTAAAAATTTAAAAATTTAAATACTCAATTTTAAAAATTTAATTATTAAAACTTTAACTTTTAAAATTTAAAAATTTAAATACTAAATTTTAAAAATTTAATTATTTAAACTTTAAATTTTAAAATTTAAAAATTTAAATACTAAATTTTAAAAATTTAATTATTTAAACTTTAAATTTTAAAATTTAAAAATTTAAATACTCAATTTTAAAAATTTAAATATTAAAACTTTAAATTTTAAAATTTAAAAATTTAAATAATAAATTTTATAAATTTAATTATTAAAACGTTAAATTTTAAAATTTAAAAATTTAAAGTTTTAATATTTAAATTTTTAAAATTTTGTATTTAAATTTTTAAATTTTAAAATTTGAAGTTTAATTTTAAAAATTTAATTATTAAAACTTTAAATTTTAAAATTTAAAAATTAAAAAATTTAAATGCTAAATTTAAAAATTTAATTATTAAAACGTTAAATTTTAAAATTTAAAAATCTAAATTTTAAAATTTAAAAATTTAAATTTTAAAATTTAAAAATTTAAATACTAAATTTTAAAAATTTAATTATTAAAACTTTAAATTTTAAAATTTAAAAATTTAAAAATTTAAATACTAAATTTTAAAAATTTAATTATTAAAACGTTAAATTTTAAAATTTAAAAATCTAAATTTTAAAATTTAAAAATTTAAATTTTAAAATTTAAAAATTTAAATACTAAATTTTAAAAATTTAAATATTAAAACTTTAAATTTTAAAATTTAAAAATTTAAATAATAAATTTTAAAAATTTAATTATTAAAACGTTAAATTTTAAAATTTAAAAATTTAAATTTTAAAATTTAAAAATTTAAATTTTAAAATTTAAAAATTTAAATACTAAATTTTAAAAATTTAATTATTAAAACTTTAAATTTTAAAATTTAAAAATTTAAATACTAAATTTTTAAAATTGAATTATTAAGATTTTAAATTTTAAAATTTAAAAATTTAAATTTTAAAATTTAAAAATTTAAATTTTAAAATTTAAAAATTTAAATTTTAAAATTTAAAAATTTAAATTTTAAAATTTAAAAATTTAAATTTGAATATTTAAAAATTTAAATTTTAAAATTTAAAAATTTAAATTTTAAAATTTAAAAATTTAAATACTAAATTTTAAAAATTTAATTATTAAAACATTAAATTTTAAAATTTAAAAATTTAAAAATTTAAATACTAAATTTTAAAAATTTATTTATTAAAATTTTAAATTTTAAAATTTAAAAATTTAAATACTAAATTTTAAAAATTTAATTATTAAAACTTTAACTTTTAAAATTTAAAAATTTAAATACTAAATTTTAAAAATTTAATTATTAAAACTTTAAATTTTAAAATTTAAAAATTTAAATATTAAATTTTAAAAATTTGAATATTAAAACTTTAAATTTTAAAATTTAAAAATTTAAATACTAAATTTTAAAAATTTAATTATTAAAACGTTAAATTTTAAAATTTAAAAATTTAAATTTTAAAATTTAAAAATTTAAATTTTAAAATTTAAAAATTTAAATACTAAATTTTAAAAATTTAAATATTAAAACTTTAAATTTTAAAATTTAAAAATTTAAATATTAAATTTTAAAAATTTGAATATTAAAACTTTAAATTTTAAAATTTAAAAATTTAAATACTAAATTTTAATAATTTAAAAATTTAAATACTCAATTTTAAAAATTTAAGTATTAAAACTTTAAATTTTAAAATTTAAAAATTTTAAAATTTAAATACTAAATTTTAAAAATTTAATTATTAAAACTTTAAATTTTAAAAATTTAAAAATTTAAATACTCAATTTTAAAAATTTAATTAATAAAACTTTAAATTTAAAAATTTAAAAATTTAAATACAAAATTTTAAAAATTTAAATATTAAAACTTTAAATTTTAAAATTTAAAAATTTAAATAATAAATTTTAAAAATTTAATTATTAAAACGTTAAATTTTAAAATTTAAAAATTTAAAGTTTTAATATTTAAATTTTTAAAATTTAGTATTTAAATTTTTAAATTTTAAAATTTAAAGTTTAATTTTAAAAATTTAATTATTAAAACTTTAAATTTTAAAATTTAAAAATTTAAAAATTTAAATGCTAAATTTTAAAAATTTAATTACTAAAACGTTAAATTTTAAAATTTAAAAATCTAAATTTTAAAATTTAAAAATATAAATTTTAAAATTTAAAAATTTAAATTTGAATATTTAAAAATTTAAATTTTAAAATTTAAAAATTTAAATACTAAATTTTAAAAATTTAATTATTAAAACTTTAAATTTTAAAATTTAAAAATTTAAAAATTTAAATACTAAATTTTAAAAATTTATTTATTAAAATTTTAAATTTTAAAATTTAAAAATTTAAATACTAAATTTTAAAAATTTAATTATTAAAACTTTAACTTTTAAAATTTAAAAATTTAAATACTAAATTTTAAAAATTTAATTATTAAAACTTTAAATTTTAAAATTTAAAAATTTAAAAATTTAAATATTAAATATTAAAAATTTAATTATTAAAACTTTAAATTTTAAAATTTAAAAATTTTAATTTTAAAATTTAAAAATTTAAATTTTAAAATTTAAAAATTTAAATACTAAATTTAAAAAATTTAATTATAAAAACTTTAAATTTTAAAATTTAAAAATTTAAAAATTTAAATACTAAATTTTAAAAATTTAATTATTAAAACTTTAAATTTTAAAATTTAAAAATTTAAATACTAAATTTTAAAAATTTATTTATTAAAATTTTAAATTTTAAAATTTAAAAATTTAAATACTAAATTTTAAAAATTTAATTATTAAAACTTTAACTTTTAAAATTTAAAAATTTAAATACTAAATTTTAAAAATTTAATTATTAAAACTTTAAATTTTAAAATTTAAAAATTTAAATACTAAATTTTAAACATTTAATTATTAAAACGTTAAATTTTAAAATTTAAAAATTTAAATTTTAAAATTTAAAAATTTAAATTTTAAAATATAAAAATTTAAATACTAAATTTTAAAAATTTAATTTCAAAACTTTAAATTTTAAAATTTAAAAATTTAAATACTAAATTTTAATAATTTAAAAATTTAAATACTCAATTTTAAAAATTTAATTATAAAAACTTTAAATTTTAAAATTTAAAAATTTAAAAATTTAAATACTAAATTTTAAAAATTTAATTATTAAAACTTTAAATTTTAAAATTTAAAAATTTAAATACTAAATTTAAAAAATTTAATTATAAAAACTTTAAATTTTAAAATTTAAAAATTTAAAAATTTAAATACTAAATTTTAAAAATTTAATTATTAAAACTTAAAATTTTAAAATTTAAAAATTTAAATACTAAATTTTAAAAATTTAAATATTAAAACTTTAAATTTTAAAATTTAAAAATTTAAATATTAAAGTTTAAAAATTTGAATATTAAAACTTTAAATTTTAAAATTTAAAAATTTAAATACTAAATTTTAATAATTTAAAAATTTAAATACTCAATTTTAAAAATTTAATTATTAAAACTTTAAATTTTAAAATTTAAAAATTTAAAAATTTAAATACTAAATTTTAAAAATTTAATTATTAAAACTTTAAATTTTAAAAATTTAAAAATTTAAATACTCAATTTTAAAAATTTAATTATTAAAACTTTAACTTTTAAAATTTAAAAATTTAAATACAAAATTTTAAAAATTTAATTATTAAAACTTTAACTTTTAAAATTTAAAAATTTAAATACTAAATTTTAAAAATTTAATTATTAAAACTTTAAATTTTAAAATTTAAAAATTTAAATACTAAATTTTAAACATTTAATTATTAAAACGTTAAATTTTAAAATTTAAAAATTTAAATTTTAAAATTTAAAAATTTAAATTTTAAAATATAAAAATTTAAATACTAAATTTTAAAAATTTAATTTCAAAACTTTAAATTTTAAAATTTAAAAATTTAAATACTAAATTTTAATAATTTAAAAATTTAAATACTCAATTTTAAAAATTTAATTATTAAAACTTTAAATTTTAAAATTTAAAAATTTAAAAATTTAAATACTAAATATTAAAAATTTAATTTTTAAAACTTTAAATTTTAAAATTTAAAAATTTAAATTTTAAAATTTAAAAATTTAAATTTTAAAATTTAAAAATTTAAATACTAAATTTAAAAAATTTAATTATAAAAACTTTAAATTTTAAAATTTAAAAATTTAAAAATTTAAATACTAAATTTTAAAAATTTAATTATTAAAATTTAAACTTTTAAAATTTAAAAATTTAAATACTAAATTTTAAAAATTTAAATATTAAAACTTTAAATTTTAAAATTTAAAAATTTAAATATTAAAGTTTAAAAATTTGAATATTAAAACTTTAAATTTTAAAATTTAAAAATTTAAATACTAAATTTTAATAATTTAAAAATTTAAATACTCAATTTTAAAAATTTAATTATTAAAACTTTAAATTTTAAAATTTAAAAATTTAAAAATTTAAATACTAAATTTTAAAAATTTAATTATTAAAACTTTAAATTTTAAAAATTTAAAAATTTAAATACTCAATTTTAAAAATTTAATTATTAAAACTTTAACTTTTAAAATTTAAAAATTTAAATACAAAATTTTAAAAATTTAATTATTAAAACTTTAACTTTTAAAATTTAAAAATTTAAATACTAAATTTTAAAAATTTAATTATTTAAACTTTAAATTTTAAAATTTAAAAATTTAAATTTTAAAATTTAAAAATTTAAATACTAAATTTTAAAAATTTAATTATTAAAACTTTAAATTTTAAAATTTAAAAATTTAAAAATTTAAATACTAAATTTTAAAAATTTAATTATTAAAACGTTAAATTTTAAAATTTAAAAATCTAAATTTTAAAATTTAAAAATTTAAATTTTAAAATTTAAAAATTTAAATACTAAATTTTAAAAATTTAAATATTAAAACTTTAAATTTTAAAATTTAAAAATTTAAATAATAAATTTTAAAAATTTAATTATTAAAACGTTAAATTTTAAAATTTAAAAATTTAAATTTTAAAATTTAAAAATTTAAATTTTAAAATTTAAAAATTTAAATACTAAATTTTAAAAATTTAATTATTAAAACTTTAAATTTTAAAATTTAAAAATTTAAATACTAAATTTTTAAAATTGAATTATTAAGATTTTAAATTTTAAAATTTAAAAATTTAAATTTTAAAATTTAAAAATTTAAATTTTAAAATTTAAAAATTTAAATTTTAAAATTTAAAAATTTAAATTTTAAAATTTAAAAATTTAAATTTGAATATTTAAAAATTTAAATTTTAAAATTTAAAAATTTAAATTTTAAAATTTAAAAATTTAAATACTAAATTTTAAAAATTTAATTATTAAAACATTAAATTTTAAAATTTAAAAATTTAAAAATTTAAATACTAAATTTTAAAAATTTATTTATTAAAATTTTAAATTTTAAAATTTAAAAATTTAAATACTAAATTTTAAAAATTTAATTATTAAAACTTTAACTTTTAAAATTTAAAAATTTAAATACTAAATTTTAAAAATTTAATTATTAAAACTTTAAATTTTAAAATTTAAAAATTTAAATATTAAATTTTAAAAATTTGAATATTAAAACTTTAAATTTTAAAATTTAAAAATTTAAATACTAAATTTTAAAAATTTAATTATTAAAACGTTAAATTTTAAAATTTAAAAATTTAAATTTTAAAATTTAAAAATTTAAATTTTAAAATTTAAAAATTTAAATACTAAATTTTAAAAATTTAAATATTAAAACTTTAAATTTTAAAATTTAAAAATTTAAATATTAAATTTTAAAAATTTGAATATTAAAACTTTAAATTTTAAAATTTAAAAATTTAAATACTAAATTTTAATAATTTAAAAATTTAAATTCTCAATTTTAAAAATTTAAGTATTAAAACTTTAAATTTTAAAATTTAAAAATTTTAAAATTTAAATACTAAATTTTAAAAATTTAATTATTAAAACTTTAAATTTTAAAAATTTAAAAATTTAAATACTCAATTTTAAAAATTTAATTAATAAAACTTTAAATTTAAAAATTTAAAAATTTAAATACAAAATTTTAAAAATTTAAATATTAAAACTTTAAATTTTAAAATTTAAAAATTTAAATAATAAATTTTAAAAATTTAATTATTAAAACGTTAAATTTTAAAATTTAAAAATTTAAAGTTTTAATATTTAAATTTTTAAAATTTAGTATTTAAATTTTTAAATTTTAAAATTTAAAGTTTAATTTTAAAAATTTAATTATTAAAACTTTAAATTTTAAAATTTAAAAATTTAAAAATTTAAATGCTAAATTTTAAAAATTTAATTACTAAAACGTTAAATTTTAAAATTTAAAAATCTAAATTTTAAAATTTAAAAATATAAATTTTAAAATTTAAAAATTTAAATTTGAATATTTAAAAATTTAAATTTTAAAATTTAAAAATTTAAATACTAAATTTTAAAAATTTAATTATTAAAACTTTAAATTTTAAAATTTAAAAATTTAAAAATTTAAATACTAAATTTTAAAAATTTATTTATTAAAATTTTAAATTTTAAAATTTAAAAATTTAAATACTAAATTTTAAAAATTTAATTATTAAAACTTTAACTTTTAAAATTTAAAAATTTAAATACTAAATTTTAAAAATTTAATTATTAAAACTTTAAATTTTAAAATTTAAAAATTTAAAAATTTAAATATTAAATATTAAAAATTTAATTATTAAAACTTTAAATTTTAAAATTTAAAAATTTTAATTTTAAAATTTAAAAATTTAAATTTTAAAATTTAAAAATTTAAATACTAAATTTAAAAAATTTAATTATAAAAACTTTAAATTTTAAAATTTAAAAATTTAAAAATTTAAATACTAAATTTTAAAAATTTAATTATTAAAACTTTAAATTTTAAAATTTAAAAATTTAAATACTAAATTTTAAAAATTTATTTATTAAAATTTTAAATTTTAAAATTTAAAAATTTAAATACTAAATTTTAAAAATTTAATTATTAAAACTTTAACTTTTAAAATTTAAAAATTTAAATACTAAATTTTAAAAATTTAATTATTAAAACTTTAAATTTTAAAATTTAAAAATTTAAATACTAAATTTTAAACATTTAATTATTAAAACGTTAAATTTTAAAATTTAAAAATTTAAATTTTAAAATTTAAAAATTTAAATTTTAAAATATAAAAATTTAAATACTAAATTTTAAAAATTTAATTTCAAAACTTTAAATTTTAAAATTTAAAAATTTAAATACTAAATTTTAATAATTTAAAAATTTAAATACTCAATTTTAAAAATTTAATTATAAAAACTTTAAATTTTAAAATTTAAAAATTTAAAAATTTAAATACTAAATTTTAAAAATTTAATTATTAAAACTTTAAATTTTAAAATTTAAAAATTTAAATACTAAATTTAAAAAATTTAATTATAAAAACTTTAAATTTTAAAATTTAAAAATTTAAAAATTTAAATACTAAATTTTAAAAATTTAATTATTAAAACTTAAAATTTTAAAATTTAAAAATTTAAATACTAAATTTTAAAAATTTAAATATTAAAACTTTAAATTTTAAAATTTAAAAATTTAAATATTAAAGTTTAAAAATTTGAATATTAAAACTTTAAATTTTAAAATTTAAAAATTTAAATACTAAATTTTAATAATTTAAAAATTTAAATACTCAATTTTAAAAATTTAATTATTAAAACTTTAAATTTTAAAATTTAAAAATTTAAAAATTTAAATACTAAATTTTAAAAATTTAATTATTAAAACTTTAAATTTTAAAAATTTAAAAATTTAAATACTCAATTTTAAAAATTTAATTATTAAAACTTTAACTTTTAAAATTTAAAAATTTAAATACAAAATTTTAAAAATTTAATTATTAAAACTTTAACTTTTAAAATTTAAAAATTTAAATACTAAATTTTAAAAATTTAATTATTAAAACTTTAAATTTTAAAATTTAAAAATTTAAATACTAAATTTTAAACATTTAATTATTAAAACGTTAAATTTTAAAATTTAAAAATTTAAATTTTAAAATTTAAAAATTTAAATTTTAAAATATAAAAATTTAAATACTAAATTTTAAAAATTTAATTTCAAAACTTTAAATTTTAAAATTTAAAAATTTAAATACTAAATTTTAATAATTTAAAAATTTAAATACTCAATTTTAAAAATTTAATTATTAAAACTTTAAATTTTAAAATTTAAAAATTTAAAAATTTAAATACTAAATATTAAAAATTTAATTTTTAAAACTTTAAATTTTAAAATTTAAAAATTTAAATTTTAAAATTTAAAAATTTAAATTTTAAAATTTAAAAATTTAAATACTAAATTTAAAAAATTTAATTATAAAAACTTTAAATTTTAAAATTTAAAAATTTAAAAATTTAAATACTAAATTTTAAAAATTTAATTATTAAAATTTAAACTTTTAAAATTTAAAAATTTAAATACTAAATTTTAAAAATTTAAATATTAAAACTTTAAATTTTAAAATTTAAAAATTTAAATATTAAAGTTTAAAAATTTGAATATTAAAACTTTAAATTTTAAAATTTAAAAATTTAAATACTAAATTTTAATAATTTAAAAATTTAAATACTCAATTTTAAAAATTTAATTATTAAAACTTTAAATTTTAAAATTTAAAAATTTAAAAATTTAAATACTAAATTTTAAAAATTTAATTATTAAAACTTTAAATTTTAAAAATTTAAAAATTTAAATACTCAATTTTAAAAATTTAATTATTAAAACTTTAACTTTTAAAATTTAAAAATTTAAATACAAAATTTTAAAAATTTAATTATTAAAACTTTAACTTTTAAAATTTAAAAATTTAAATACTAAATTTTAAAAATTTAATTATTTAAACTTTAAATTTTAAAATTTAAAAATTTAAATACTAAATTTTAAAAATTTAAATATTAAAACTTTAAATTTTAAAATTTAAAAATTTAAATAATAAATTTTATAAATTTAATTATTAAAACGTTAAATTTTAAAATTTAAAAATTTAAAGTTTTAATATTTAAATTTTTAAAATTTTGTATTTAAATTTTTAAATTTTAAAATTTAAAGTTTAATTTTAAAAATTTAATTATTAAAACTTTAAATTTTAAAATTTAAAAATTTAAAAATTTAAATGCTAAATTTAAAAATTTAATTATTAAAACGTTAAATTTTAAAATTTAAAAATCTAAATTTTAAAATTTAAAAATTTAAATTTTAAAATTTAAAAATTTAAATACTAAATTTTAAAAATTTAATTATTAAAACTTTAAATTTTAAAATTTAAAAATTTAAATTTTAAAATTTAAAAATTTAAGTTTTAAAATTTAAAAATTTAAATACTAAATTTTAAAAATTTAATTATTAAAACTTTTATTTTTAAAATTTAAAAATTTAAATACTAAATTTTAAAAATTTAATTATTAAAACTTTAAATTTTAAAATTTAAATGTTTAAATACTAAATTCTAAAAATTTAATTATTAAAACTTTAAATTTTATAATTTATAAATTTTAATACTAAATTTTAAAAATTTAATTATTAAAATTTTAAATTTTAAAATTTAAAAATTTGAATACTAAATTTTAAAAATTTAATTATTAAAACTTTTAATTTTAAAATTTAAAAATTTAAATACTAAATTTTAAAAATTTAAATATTAAAACTTTAAATTTTAAAATTTAAAAATTTAAATATTAAAGTTTAAAAATTTGAATATTAAAACTTTAAATTTTAAAATTTAAAAATTTAAATACTAAATTTTAATAATTTAAAAATTTAAATACTCAATTTTAAAAATTTAATTATTAAAACTTTAAATTTTAAAATTTAAAAATTTAAAAATTTAAATACTAAATTTTAAAAATTTAATTATTAAAACTTTAAATTTTAAAAATTTAAAAATTTAAATACTCAATTTTAAAAATTTAATTATTAAAACTTTAACTTTTAAAATTTAAAAATTTAAATACAAAATTTTAAAAATTTAATTATTAAAACTTTAACTTTTAAAATTTAAAAATTTAAATACTAAATTTTAAAAATTTAATTATTTAAACTTTAAATTTTAAAATTTAAAAATTTAAATACTAAATTTTAAAAATTTAAATATTAAAACTTTAAATTTTAAAATTTAAAAATTTAAATAATAAATTTTATAAATTTAATTATTAAAACGTTAAATTTTAAAATTTAAAAATTTAAAGTTTTAATATTTAAATTTTTAAAATTTTGTATTTAAATTTTTAAATTTTAAAATTTAAAGTTTAATTTTAAAAATTTAATTATTAAAACTTTAAATTTTAAAATTTAAAAATTTAAAAATTTAAATGCTAAATTTAAAAATTTAATTATTAAAACGTTAAATTTTAAAATTTAAAAATCTAAATTTTAAAATTTAAAAATTTAAATTTTAAAATTTAAAAATTTAAATACTAAATTTTAAAAATTTAATTATTAAAACTTTAAATTTTAAAATTTAAAAATTTAAAAATTTAAATACTAAATTTTAAAAATTTAATTATTAAAACGTTAAATTTTAAAATTTAAAAATCTAAATTTTAAAATTTAAAAATTTAAATTTTAAAATTTAAAAATTTAAATACTAAATTTTAAAAATTTAAATATTAAAACTTTAAATTTTAAAATTTAAAAATTTAAATAATAAATTTTAAAAATTTAATTATTAAAACGTTAAATTTTAAAATTTAAAAATATAAATTTTAAAATTTAAAAATTTAAATTTGAATATTTAAAAATTTAAATTTTAAAATTTAAAAATTTAAATTTTAAAATTTAAAAATTTATATACTAAATTTTAAAAATTTAATTATTAAAACTTTAAATTTTAAAATTTAAAAATTTAAAAATTTAAATACTAAATTTTAAAAATTTAATTATTAAAACTTTAAATTTTAAAATTTAAAAATTTAAAAATTTAAATACTAAATTTTAAAAATTTAATTATTAAAACTTTAAATTTTAAAAATTTAAAAATTTAAATACTAAATTTTAAAAATTTAATTATTAAAACTTTAAATTTTAAAATTTAAAAATTTAAAAATTTAAATGCTAAATTTAAAATTTTAATTATTAAAACGTTAAATTTTAAAATTTAAAAATCTAAATTTTAAAATTTAAAAATTTAAATTTTAAAATTTAAAAATTTAAATTTTAAAATTTAAAAATTTAAATTTTAAAATTTAAAAATTTAAATTTGAATATTTAAAAATTTAAATTTTAAAATTTAAAAATTTAAATTTTAAAATTTAAAAATTTATATACTAAATTTTAAAAATTTAATTATTAAAACATTAAATTTTAAAATTTAAAAATTTAAAAATTTAAATACTAAATTTTAAAAATTTATTTATTAAAATTTTAAATTTTAAAATTTAAAAATTTAAATACTAAATTTTAAAAATTTAATTATTAAAACTTTAACTTTTAAAATTTAAAAATTTAAATACTAAATTTTAAAAATTTAATTATTAAAACTTTAAATTTTAAAATTTAAAAATTTAAATATTAAATTTTAAAAATTTGAATATTAAAACTTTAAATTTTAAAATTTAAAAATTTAAATACTAAATTTTAAAAATTTAATTATTAAAACGTTAAATTTTAAAATTTAAAAATTTAAATTTTAAAATTTAAAAATTTAAATTTTAAAATTTAAAAATTTAAATACTAAATTTTAAAAATTTAAATATTAAAACTTTAAATTTTAAAATTTAAAAATTTAAATATTAAATTTTAAAAATTTGAATATTAAAACTTTAAATTTTAAAATTTAAAAATTTAAATACTAAATTTTAATAATTTAAAAATTTAAATACTCAATTTTAAAAATTTAAATATTAAAACTTTAAATTTTAAAATTTAAAAATTTAAATAATAAATTTTAAAAATTTAATTATTAAAACTTTAAATTTTAAAATTTAAAAATTTTAAAATTTAAATACTAAATTTTAAAAATTTAATTATTAAAACTTTAAATTTTAAAAATTTAAAAATTTAAATACTCAATTTTAAAAATTTAATTATTAAAACTTTAAATTTAAAAATTTAAAAATTTAAATACAAAATTTTAAAAATTTAATTATTAAATCTTTAACTTTTACAATTTAAAAATTTAAATACTAAATTTTAAAAATTTAATTATTTAAACTTTAAATTTTAAAATTTAAAAATTTAAATACTAAATTTTAAAAATTTAAATTTAAAACTTTAAATTTTAAAATTTAAAAATTTAGATAAAAAATTTTAAAAATTTAATTATTAAAACGTTAAATTTTAAAATATAAAAATTTAAAGTTTTAATATTTAAATTTTTAAAATTTAGTATTTAAATTTTTAAATTTTAAAATTTAAAGTTTAATTTAAAAAATTTAATTATTAAATCTTTAAATTTTAAAATTTAAAAATTTAAATGCTAAATTTTAAAAATTTAATTACTAAAACGCTAAATTTTAAAATTTAAAAATCTAAATTTTAAAATTTAAAAATTTAAATTTTAAAATTTAAAAATTTAAATTTGAATATTTAAAAATTTAAATTTTAAAATTTAAAAATTTAAATACTAAATTTTAAAAATTTAATTATTAAAACTTTAAATTTTAAAATTTAAAAATTTAAAAATTTAAATACTAAATTTTAAAAATTTATTTATTAAAATTTTAAATTTTAAAATTTAAAAATTTAAATACTAAATTTTAAAAATTTAATTATTAAAACTTTAACTTTTAAAATTTAAAAATTTAAATACTAAATTTTAAAAATTTAATTATTAAAACTTTAAATTTTAAAATTTAAAAATTTAAAAATTTAAATATTAAATATTAAAAATTTAATTATTAAAACTTTAAATTTTAAAATTTAAAAATTTAAATTTTAAAATTTAAAAATTTAAATTTTAAAATTTAAAAATTTAAATACTAAATTTAAAAAATTTAATTATAAAAACTTTAAATTTTAAAATTTAAAAATTTAAAAATTTAAATACTAAATTTTAAAAATTTAATTATTAAAACTTTAAATTTTAAAATTTAAAAATTTAAATACTAAATTTTAAAAATTTATTTATTAAAATTTTAAATTTTAAAATTTAAAAATTTAAATACTAAATTTTAAAAATTTAATTATTAGAACTTTAACTTTTAAAATTTAAAAATTTAAATACTAAATTTTAAAAATTTAATTATTAAAACTTTAAATTTTAAAATTTAAAAATTTAAATACTAAATTTTAAACATTTAATTATTAAAACGTTAAATTTTAAAATTTAAAAATTTAAATTTTAAAATTTAAAAATTTAAATTTTAAAATTTAAAAATTTATATACTAAATTTTAAAAATTTAATTATTAAAACTTTAAATTTTAAAATTTAAAAATTTAAATACTAAATTTTTAAAATTGAATTATTAAAATTTTAAATTTTAAAATTTAAAAATTTAAATTTTAAAATTTAAAAATTTAAATTATAAAATTTAAAAGTTTAAATTTTAAAATTTAAAAATTTAAATTTTAAAATTTAAAAATTTAAATTTTAAAATTTAAAAATTTAAATTTGAATATTTAAAAATTTAAATTTTAAAATTTAAAAATTTAAATACTAAATTTTAAAAATTTAATTATTAAAACTTTAAATTTTAAAATTTAAAAATTTAAAAATTTAAATACTAAATTTTAAAAATTTATTTATTAAAATTTTAAATTTTAAAATTTAAAAATTTAAATACTAAATTTTAAAAATTTAATTATTAAAACTTTAACTTTTAAAATTTAAAAATTTAAATACTAAATTTTAAAAATTTAATTATTAAAACTTTAAATTTTAAAATTTAAAAATTTAAATACTAAATTTTAAACATTTAATTATTAAAACGTTAAATTTTAAAATTTAAAAATTTAAATTTTAAAATTTAAAAATTTAAATTTTAAAATTTAAAAATTTAAATACTAAATTTTAAAAATTTAATTTCAAAACTTTAAATTTTAAAATTTAAAAATTTAAATACTAAATTTTAATAATTTAAAAATTTAAATACTCAATTTTAAAAATTTAATTATTAAAACTTTAAATTTTAAAATTTAAAAATTTAAAAATTTAAATACTAAATATTAAAAATTTAATTATTAAAACTTTAAATTTTAAAATTTAAAAATTTAAATTTTAAAATTTAAAAATTTAAATTTTAAAATTTAAAAATTTAAATACTAAATTTAAAAAATTTAATTATAAAAACTTTAAATTTTAAAATTTAAAAATTTAAAAATTTAAATACTAAATTTTAAAAATTTAATTATTAAAACTTTAAATTTTAAAATTTAAAAATTTAAATATTAAATTTTAAAAATTTGAATATTAAAACTTTAAATTTTAAAATTTAAAAATTTAAATACTAAATATTAAAAATTTAATTATTAAAACGTTAAATTTTAAAATTTAAAAATTTAAAAATTTAAATACTAAATATTAAATTTTAAAATTTAAAAATTTAAATACTAAATTTTAAAAATTTTATTTCAAAACTTTAAATTTTAAAATTTAAAAATTTAAATACTAAATTTTAATAATTTAAAAATTTAAATACTCAATTTTAAAAATTTAATTATTAAAACTTCAAATTTTAAAATTTAAAAATTTAAAAATTTAAATACTAAATATTAAATTTTAAAATTTAAAAATTTAAATACTAAATTTTAAAAATTTAATTTCAAAACTTTAAATTTTAAAATTTAAAAATTTAAATACTAAATTTTAATAATTTAAAAATTTAAATACTCAATTTTAATAATTTAATTATTAAAACTTTAAATTTAAAAATTTAAATACTAAATATTAAAAATTTAATTATTAAAACTTTAAATTTTAAAATTTAAAAATTTAAATTTTAAAATTTAAAAATTTAAATACTAAATTTTAAAAATTTGAATATTAAAACTTTAAATTTTAAAATTTAAAAATTTAAATTTTAAAATTTAAAAATTTAAATTTTAAAATTTAAAAATTTAAATACTAAATTTTAAAAATTTAATTTCAAAACTTTAAATTTTAAAATTTAAAAATTTAAATACTAAATTTTAATAATTTAAAAATTTAAATACTCAATTTTAAAAATTTAATTATTAAAACTTTAACTTTTAAAATTTAAAAATTTAAATACTAAATTTTAAAAATTTAATTATTAAAACTTTAAATTTTAAAATTTAAAAATTTAAAAATTTAAATACTAAATTTTAAAAATTTATTTATTAAAATTTTAAATTTTAAAATTTAAAAATTTAAATACTAAATTTTAAAAATTTAATTATTAAAACTTTAACTTTTAAAATTTAAAAATTTAAATACTAAATTTTAAAAATTTAATTATTAAAACTTTAAATTTTAAAATTTAAAAATTTAAAAATTTAAATATTAAATATTAAAAATTTAATTATTAAAACTTTAAATTTTAAAATTTAAAAATTTAAATTTTAAAATTTAAAAATTTAAATTTTAAAATTTAAAAATTTAAATTTTAAAATTTAAAAATTTAAATACTAAATTTAAAAAATTTAATTATAAAAACTTTAAATTTTAAAATTTAAAAATTTAAAAATTTAAATACTAAATTTTAAAAATTTAATTATTAAAACTTTAAATTTTAAAATTTAAAAATTTAAATACTAAATTTTAAAAATTTATTTATTAAAATTTTAAATTTTAAAATTTAAAAATTTAAATACTAAATTTTAAAAATTTAATTATTAAAACTTTAACTTTTAAAATTTAAAAATTTAAATACTAAATTTTAAAAATTTATTTATTAAAATTTTAAATTTTAAAATTTAAAAATTTAAATACTAAATTTTAAAAATTTAATTATTAAAACTTTAAATTTTAAAATTTAAAAATTTAAATACTAAATTTTAAACATTTAATTATTAAAACGTTAAATTTTAAAATTTAAAAATTTAAATTTTAAAATTTAAAAATTTAAATTTTAAAATTTAAAAATTTATATACTAAATTTTAAAAATTTAATTATTAAAACTTTAAATTTTAAAATTTAAAAATTTAAATACTAAATTTTTAAAATTGAATTATTAAAATTTTAAATTTTAAAATTTAAAAATTTAAATTTTAAAATTTAAAAATTTAAATTATAAAATTTAAAAGTTTAAATTTTAAAATTTAAAAATTTAAATTTTAAAATTTAAAAATTTAAATTTTAAAATTTAAAAATTTAAATTTGAATATTTAAAAATTTAAATTTTAAAATTTAAAAATTTAAATACTAAATTTTAAAAATTTAATTATTAAAACTTTAAATTTTAAAATTTAAAAATTTAAAAATTTAAATACTAAATTTTAAAAATTTATTTATTAAAATTTTAAATTTTAAAATTTAAAAATTTAAATACTAAATTTTAAAAATTTAATTATTAAAACTTTAACTTTTAAAATTTAAAAATTTAAATACTAAATTTTAAAAATTTAATTATTAAAACTTTAAATTTTAAAATTTAAAAATTTAAATACTAAATTTTAAACATTTAATTATTAAAACGTTAAATTTTAAAATTTAAAAATTTAAATTTTAAAATTTAAAAATTTAAATTTTAAAATTTAAAAATTTAAATACTAAATTTTAAAAATTTAATTTCAAAACTTTAAATTTTAAAATTTAAAAATTTAAATACTAAATTTTAATAATTTAAAAATTTAAATACTCAATTTTAAAAATTTAATTATTAAAACTTTAAATTTTAAAATTTAAAAATTTAAAAATTTAAATACTAAATATTAAAAATTTAATTATTAAAACTTTAAATTTTAAAATTTAAAAATTTAAATTTTAAAATTTAAAAATTTAAATTTTAAAATTTAAAAATTTAAATACTAAATTTAAAAAATTTAATTATAAAAACTTTAAATTTTAAAATTTAAAAATTTAAAAATTTAAATACTAAATTTTAAAAATTTATTTATTAAAACTTTAAATTTTAAAATTTAAAAATTTAAATATTAAATTTTAAAAATTTGAATATTAAAACTTTAAATTTTAAAATTTAAAAATTTAAATACTAAATATTAAAAATTTAATTATTAAAACGTTAAATTTTAAAATTTAAAAATTTAAAAATTTAAATACTAAATATTAAATTTTAAAATTTAAAAATTTAAATACTAAATTTTAAAAATTTTATTTCAAAACTTTAAATTTTAAAATTTAAAAATTTAAATACTAAATTTTAATAATTTAAAAATTTAAATACTCAATTTTAAAAATTTAATTATTAAAACTTCAAATTTTAAAATTTAAAAATTTAAAAATTTAAATACTAAATATTAAATTTTAAAATTTAAAAATTTAAATACTAAATTTTAAAAATTTAATTTCAAAACTTTAAATTTTAAAATTTAAAAATTTAAATACTAAATTTTAATAATTTAAAAATTTAAATACTCAATTTTAAAAATTTAATTATTAAAACTTTAAATTTAAAAATTTAAATACTAAATATTAAAAATTTAATTATTAAAACTTTAAATTTTAAAATTTAAAAATTTAAATTTTAAAATTTAAAAATTTAAATACTAAATTTTAAAAATTTGAATATTAAAACTTTAAATTTTAAAATTTAAAAATTTAAATTTTAAAATTTAAAAATTTAAATTTTAAAATTTAAAAATTTAAATACTAAATTTTAAAAATTTAATTTCAAAACTTTAAATTTTAAAATTTAAAAATTTAAATACTAAATTTTAATAATTTAAAAATTTAAATACTCAATTTTAAAAATTTAATTATTAAAACTTTAAATTTTAAAATTTAAAAATTTAAAAATTTAAATACTAAATATTAAAAATTTAATTATTAAAACTTTAAATTTTAAAATTTTAAAATTTAAATACTAAATATTAAAAATTTAATTATTAAAACGTTAAATTTTAAAATTTAAAAATTTAAATTTTAAAATTTAAAACTTTAAATTTTAAAATTTAAAAATTTAAATACTAAATTTTAAAAATTTAATTTCAAAACTTTAAATTTTAAAATTTAAAAATTTAAATACTAAATTTTAATAATTTAAAAATTTAAATACTCAATTTTAAAAATTTAATTATTAAAACTTTAAATTTTAAAATTTAAAAATTTAAAAATTTAAATACTAAATATTAAAAATTTAATTATTAAAACTTTAAATTTTAAAATTTAAAAATTTAAATTTTAAAATTTAAGAATTTAAATTTTAAAATTTAAAAATTTAAATACTAAATATAAAAAATTTAATTATAAAAACTTTAAATTTTAAAATTTAAAAACTTAAAAATTTAAATACTAAATTTTAAAAATTTAATTATTAAAACTTTAAATTTTAAAATTTAAAAATTTAAATACTAAATTTTAAAAATTTAAATATTAAAACTTTAAATTTTAAAATTTAAAAATTTAAATATTAAATTTTAAAAATTTGAATATTAAAACTTTAAATTTTAAAATTTAAAAATTTAAATACTAAATTTTAATAATTTAAAAATTTAAATACTCAATTTTAAAAATTTAATTATTAAAACTTTAAATTTTAAAATTTAAAAAATTTAAAATTTAAATACTAAATTTTAAAAATTTAATTATTAAAACTTTAAATTTTAAAAATTTAAAAATTTAAATACTCAATTTTAAAAATTTAATTATTAAAACTTTAAATTTAAAAATTTAAAAATTTAAATACAAAATTTTAAAAATTTAATTATTAAAACTTTAACTTTTAAAATTTAAAAATTTAAATACTAAATTTTAAAAATTTAATTATTTAAACTTTAAATTTTAAAATTTAAAAATTTAAATACTAAATTTTAAAAATTTATTTATTAAAATTTTAAATTTTAAAATTTAAAAATTTAAATACTAAATTTTAAAAATTTAATTATTAGAACTTTAACTTTTAAAATTTAAAAATTTAAATACTAAATTTTAAAAATTTAATTATTAAAACTTTAAATTTTAAAATTTAAAAATTTAAATACTAAATTTTAAACATTTAATTATTAAAACGTTAAATTTTAAAATTTAAAAATTTAAATTTTAAAATTTAAAAATTTAAATTTTAAAATTTAAAAATTTATATACTAAATTTTAAAAATTTAATTATTAAAACTTTAAATTTTAAAATTTAAAAATTTAAATACTAAATTTTTAAAATTGAATTATTAAAATTTTAAATTTTAAAATTTAAAAATTTAAATTTTAAAATTTAAAAATTTAAATTATAAAATTTAAATGTTTAAATTTTAAAATTTAAAAATTTAAATTTTAAAATTTAAAAATTTAAATTTTAAAATTTAAAAATTTAAATTTGAATATTTAAAAATTTAAATTTTAAAATTTAAAAATTTAAATACTAAATTTTAAAAATTTAATTATTAAAACTTTAAATTTTAAAATTTAAAAATTTAAAAATTTAAATACTAAATTTTAAAAATTTATTTATTAAAATTTTAAATTTTAAAATTTAAAAATTTAAATACTAAATTTTAAAAATTTAATTATTAAAACTTTAACTTTTAAAATTTAAAAATTTAAATACTAAATTTTAAAAATTTAATTATTAAAACTTTAAATTTTAAAATTTAAAAATTTAAATACTAAATTTTAAACATTTAATTATTAAAACGTTAAATTTTAAAATTTAAAAATTTAAATTTTAAAATTTAAAAATTTAAATTTTAAAATTTAAAAATTTAAATACTAAATTTTAAAAATTTAATTTCAAAACTTTAAATTTTAAAATTTAAAAATTTAAATACTAAATTTTAATAATTTAAAAATTTAAATACTCAATTTTAAAAATTTAATTATTAAAACTTTAAATTTTAAAATTTAAAAATTTAAAAATTTAAATACTAAATATTAAAAATTTAATTATTAAAACTTTAAATTTTAAAATTTAAAAATTTAAATTTTAAAATTTAAAAATTTAAATTTTAAAATTTAAAAATTTAAATACTAAATTTAAAAAATTTAATTATAAAAACTTTAAATTTTAAAATTTAAAATTTTAAAAATTTAAATACTAAATTTTAAAAATTTAATTATTAAAACTTTAAATTTTAAAATTTAAAAATTTAAATATTAAATTTTAAAAATTTGAATATTAAAACTTTAAATTTTAAAATTTAAAAATTTAAATACTAAATATTAAAAATTTAATTATTAAAACGTTAAATTTTAAAATTTAAAAATTTAAAAATTTAAATACTAAATATTAAATTTTAAAATTTAAAAATTTAAATACTAAATTTTAAAAATTTTATTTCAAAACTTTAAATTTTAAAATTTAAAAATTTAAATACTAAATTTTAATAATTTAAAAATTTAAATACTCAATTTTAAAAATTTAATTATTAAAACTTCAAATTTTAAAATTTAAAAATTTAAAAATTTAAATACTAAATATTAAATTTTAAAATTTAAAAATTTAAATACTAAATTTTAAAAATTTAATTTCAAAACTTTAAATTTTAAAATTTAAAAATTTAAATACTAAATTTTAATAATTTAAAAATTTAAATACTCAATTTTAAAAATTTAATTATTAAAACTTTAAATTTAAAAATTTAAATACTAAATATTAAAAATTTAATTATTAAAACTTTAAATTTTAAAATTTAAAAATTTAAATTTTAAAATTTAAAAATTTAAATACTAAATTTTAAAAATTTGAATATTAAAACTTTAAATTTTAAAATTTAAAAATTTAAATTTTAAAATTTAAAAATTTAAATTTTAAAATTTAAAAATTTAAATACTAAATTTTAAAAATTTAATTTCAAAACTTTAAATTTTAAAATTTAAAAATTTAAATACTAAATTTTAATAATTTAAAAATTTAAATACTCAATTTTAAAAATTTAATTATTAAAACTTTAACTTTTAAAATTTAAAAATTTAAATACTAAATTTTAAAAATTTAATTATTAAAACTTTAAATTTTAAAATTTAAAAATTTAAAAATTTAAATACTAAATTTTAAAAATTTATTTATTAAAATTTTAAATTTTAAAATTTAAAAATTTAAATACTAAATTTTAAAAATTTAATTATTAAAACTTTAACTTTTAAAATTTAAAAATTTAAATACTAAATTTTAAAAATTTAATTATTAAAACTTTAAATTTTAAAATTTAAAAATTTAAAAATTTAAATATTAAATATTAATAATTTAATTATTAAAACTTTAAATTTTAAAATTTAAAAATTTAAATTTTAAAATTTAAAAATTTAAATTTTAAAATTTAAAAATTTAAATTTTAAAATTTAAAAATTTAAATACTAAATTTAAAAAATTTAATTATAAAAACTTTAAATTTTAAAATTTAAAAATTTAAAAATTTAAATACTAAATTTTAAAAATTTAATTATTAAAACTTTAAATTTTAAAATTTAAAAATTTAAATACTAAATTTTAAAAATTTATTTATTAAAATTTTAAATTTTAAAATTTAAAAATTTAAATACTAAATTTTAAAAATTTAATTATTAAAACTTTAACTTTTAAAATTTAAAAATTTAAATACTAAATTTTAAAAATTTAATTATTAAAACTTTAAATTTTAAAATTTAAAAATTTAAATACTAAATTTTAAACATTTAATTATTAAAACGTTAAATTTTAAAATTTAAAAATTTAAATTTTAAAATTTAAAAATTTAAATTTTAAAATTTAAAAATTTATATACTAAATTTTAAAAATTTAATTATTAAAACTTTAAATTTTAAAATTTAAAAATTTAAATACTAAATTTTTAAAATTGAATTATTAAAATTTTAAATTTTAAAATTTAAAAATTTAAATTTTAAAATTTAAAAATTTAAATTATAAAATTTAAAAGTTTAAATTTTAAAATTTAAAAATTTAAATTTTAAAATTTAAAAATTTAAATTTTAAAATTTAAAAATTTAAATTTGAATATTTAAAAATTTAAATTTTAAAATTTAAAAATTTAAATACTAAATTTTAAAAATTTAATTATTAAAACTTTAAATTTTAAAATTTAAAAATTTAAAAATTTAAATACTAAATTTTAAAAATTTATTTATTAAAATTTTAAATTTTAAAATTTAAAAATTTAAATACTAAATTTTAAAAATTTAATTATTAAAACTTTAACTTTTAAAATTTAAAAATTTAAATACTAAATTTTAAAAATTTAATTATTAAAACTTTAAATTTTAAAATTTAAAAATTTAAATACTAAATTTTAAACATTTAATTATTAAAACGTTAAATTTTAAAATTTAAAAATTTAAATTTTAAAATTTAAAAATTTAAATTTTAAAATTTAAAAATTTAAATACTAAATTTTAAAAATTTAATTTCAAAACTTTAAATTTTAAAATTTAAAAATTTAAATACTAAATTTTAATAATTTAAAAATTTAAATACTCAATTTTAAAAATTTAATTATTAAAACTTTAAATTTTAAAATTTAAAAATTTAAAAATTTAAATACTAAATATTAAAAATTTAATTATTAAAACTTTAAATTTTAAAATTTAAAAATTTAAATTTTAAAATTTAAAAATTTAAATTTTAAAATTTAAAAATTTAAATACTAAATTTAAAAAATTTAATTATAAAAACTTTAAATTTTAAAATTTAAAAATTTAAAAATTTAAATACTAAATTTTAAAAATTTATTTATTAAAACTTTAAATTTTAAAATTTAAAAATTTAAATATTAAATTTTAAAAATTTGAATATTAAAACTTTAAATTTTAAAATTTAAAAATTTAAATACTAAATATTAAAAATTTAATTATTAAAACGTTAAATTTTAAAATTTAAAAATTTAAAAATTTAAATACTAAATATTAAATTTTAAAATTTAAAAATTTAAATACTAAATTTTAAAAATTTTATTTCAAAACTTTAAATTTTAAAATTTAAAAATTTAAATACTAAATTTTAATAATTTAAAAATTTAAATACTCAATTTTAAAAATTTAATTATTAAAACTTCAAATTTTAAAATTTAAAAATTTAAAAATTTAAATACTAAATATTAAATTTTAAAATTTAAAAATTTAAATACTAAATTTTAAAAATTTAATTTCAAAACTTTAAATTTTAAAATTTAAAAATTTAAATACTAAATTTTAATAATTTAAAAATTTAAATACTCAATTTTAAAAATTTAATTATTAAAACTTTAAATTTAAAAATTTAAATACTAAATATTAAAAATTTAATTATTAAAACTTTAAATTTTAAAATTTAAAAATTTAAATTTTAAAATTTAAAAATTTAAATACTAAATTTTAAAAATTTGAATATTAAAACTTTAAATTTTAAAATTTAAAAATTTAAATTTTAAAATTTAAAAATTTAAATTTTAAAATTTAAAAATTTAAATACTAAATTTTAAAAATTTAATTTCAAAACTTTAAATTTTAAAATTTAAAAATTTAAATACTAAATTTTAATAATTTAAAAATTTAAATACTCAATTTTAAAAATTTAATTATTAAAACTTTAAATTTTAAAATTTAAAAATTTAAAAATTTAAATACTAAATATTAAAAATTTAATTATTAAAACTTTAAATTTTAAAATTTTAAAATTTAAATACTAAATATTAAAAATTTAATTATTAAAACGTTAAATTTTAAAATTTAAAAATTTAAATTTTAAAATTTAAAACTTTAAATTTTAAAATTTAAAAATTTAAATACTAAATTTTAAAAATTTAATTTCAAAACTTTAAATTTTAAAATTTAAAAATTTAAATACTAAATTTTAATAATTTAAAAATTTAAATACTCAATTTTAAAAATTTAATTATTAAAACTTTAAATTTTAAAATTTAAAAATTTAAAAATTTAAATACTAAATATTAAAAATTTAATTATTAAAACTTTAAATTTTAAAATTTAAAAATTTAAATTTTAAAATTTAAGAATTTAAATTTTAAAATTTAAAAATTTAAATACTAAATATAAAAAATTTAATTATAAAAACTTTAAATTTTAAAATTTAAAAACTTAAAAATTTAAATACTAAATTTTAAAAATTTAATTATTAAAACTTTAAATTTTAAAATTTAAAAATTTAAATACTAAATTTTAAAAATTTAAATATTAAAACTTTAAATTTTAAAATTTAAAAATTTAAATATTAAATTTTAAAAATTTGAATATTAAAACTTTAAATTTTAAAATTTAAAAATTTAAATACTAAATTTTAATAATTTAAAAATTTAAATACTCAATTTTAAAAATTTAATTATTAAAACTTTAAATTTTAAAATTTAAAAAATTTAAAATTTAAATACTAAATTTTAAAAATTTAATTATTAAAACTTTAAATTTTAAAAATTTAAAAATTTAAATACTCAATTTTAAAAATTTAATTATTAAAACTTTAAATTTAAAAATTTAAAAATTTAAATACAAAATTTTAAAAATTTAATTATTAAAACTTTAACTTTTAAAATTTAAAAATTTAAATACTAAATTTTAAAAATTTAATTATTTAAACTTTAAATTTTAAAATTTAAAAATTTAAATACTAAATTTTAAAAATTTAAATATTAAAACTTTAAATTTTAAAATTTAAAAATTTAAATAATAAATTTTAAAAATTTAATTATTAAAACGTTAAATTTTAAAATTTAAAAATTTAAAATTTTAATATTTAAATTTTTAAAATTTAGTATTTAAATTTTTAAATTTTAAAATTTAAAGTTTAATTTTAAAAATTTAATTATTAAAACTTTAAATTTTAAAATTTAAAAATTTAAAAATTTAAATGCTAAATTTTAAAAATTTAATTACTAAAACGTTAAATTTTAAAATTTAAAAATCTAAATTTTAAAATTTAAAAATTTAAATTTTAAAATTTAAAAATTTAAATTTGAATATTTAAAAATTTAAATTTTAAAATTTAAAAATTTAAATACTAAATTTTAAAAATTTAATTATTAAAACTTTAAATTTTAAAATTTAAAAATTTAAAAATTTAAATACTAAATTTTAAAAATTTATTTATTAAAATTTTAAATTTTAAAATTTAAAAATTTAAATACTAAATTTTAAAAATTTAATTATTAAAACTTTAACTTTTAAAATTTAAAAATTTAAATACTAAATTTTAAAAATTTAATTATTAAAACTTTAAATTTTAAAATTTAAAAATTTAAAAATTTAAATATTAAATATTAAAAATTTAATTATTAAAACTTTAAATTTTAAAATTTAAAAATTTTAATTTTAAAATTTAAAAATTTAAATTTTAAAATTTAAAAATTTAAATACTAAATTTAAAAAATTTAATTATAAAAACTTTAAATTTTAAAATTTAAAAATTTAAAAATTTAAATACTAAATTTTAAAAATTTAATTATTAAAACTTTAAATTTTAAAATTTAAAAATTTAAATACTAAATTTTAAAAATTTATTTATTAAAATTTTAAATTTTAAAATTTAAAAATTTAAATACTAAATTTTAAAAATTTAATTATTAAAACTTTAACTTTTAAAATTTAAAAATTTAAATACTAAATTTTAAAAATTTAATTATTAAAACTTTAAATTTTAAAATTTAAAAATTTAAATACTAAATTTTAAACATTTAATTATTAAAACGTTAAATTTTAAAATTTAAAAATTTAAATTTTAAAATTTAAAAATTTAAATTTTAAAATATAAAAATTTAAATACTAAATTTTAAAAATTTAATTTCAAAACTTTAAATTTTAAAATTTAAAAATTTAAATACTAAATTTTAATAATTTAAAAATTTAAATACTCAATTTTAAAAATTTAATTATTAAAACTTTAAATTTTAAAATTTAAAAATTTATAAATTTAAATACTAAATATTAAAAATTTAATTTTTAAAACTTTAAATTTTAAAATTTAAAAATTTAAATTTTAAAATTTAAAAATTTAAATTTTAAAATTTAAAAATTTAAATATTTAAATACTAAATTTAAAAAATTTAATTATAAAAACTTTAAATTTTAAAATTTAAAAATTTAAAAATTTAAATACTAAATTTTAAAAATTTAATTATTAAAACTTAAAATTTTAAAATTTAAAAATTTAAATACTAAATTTTAAAAATTTAAATATTAAAACTTTAAATTTTAAAATTTAAAAATTTAAATATTAAAGTTTAAAAATTTGAATATTAAAACTTTAAATTTTAAAATTTAAAAATTTAAATACTAAAGTTTAATAATTTAAAAATTTAAATACTCAATTTTAAAAATTTAATTATTAAAACTTTAAATTTTAAAATTTAAAAATTTAAAAATTTAAATACTAAATTTTAAAAATTTAATTATTAAAACTTTAAATTTTAAAAATTTAAAAATTTAAATACTCAATTTTAAAAATTTAATTATTAAAACTTTAACTTTTAAAATTTAAAAATTTAAATACAAAATTTTAAAAATTTAATTATTAAAACTTTAACTTTTAAAATTTAAAAATTTAAATACTAAATTTTAAAAATTTAATTATTTAAACTTTAAATTTTAAAATTTAAAAATTTAAATACTAAATTTTAAAAATTTAAATATTAAAACTTTAAATTTTAAAATTTAAAAATTTAAATACTAAATTTTAAAAATTTAAATATTAAAACTTTAAATTTTAAAATTTAAAAATTTTAATTTTAAAATTTAAAAATTTAAATTTTAAAATTTAAAAATTTAAATACTAAATTTAAAAAATTTAATTATAAAAACTTTAAATTTTAAAATTTAAAAATTTAAAAATTTAAATACTAAATTTTAAAAATTTAATTATTAAAACTTTAAATTTTAAAAATTTAAAAATTTAAATACTCAATTTTAAAAATTTAATTATTAAAACTTTAACTTTTAAAATTTAAAAATTTAAATACTAAATTTTAAAAATTTAAATATTAAAATTTTAAATTTTAAAATTTAAAAATTTAAATAATAAATTTTAAAAATTTAATTATTAAAACGTTAAATTTTAAAATTTAAAAATTTAAAGTTTTAATATTTAAATTTTTAAAATTTAGTATTTAAATTTTTAAATTTTAAAATTTAAAGTTTAATTTTAAAAATTTAATTATTAAAACTTTAAATTTTAAAATTTAAAAATTTAAAAATTTAAATGCTAAATTTTAAAAATTTAATTACTAAAACGTTAAATTTTAAAATTTAAAAATCTAAATTTTAAAATTTAAAAATTTAAATTTTAAAATTTAAAAATTTAAATTTGAATATTTAAAAATTTAAATTTTAAAATTTAAAAATTTAAATACTAAATTTTAAAAATTTAATTATTAAAACTTTAAATTTTAAAATTTAAAAATTTAAAAATTTAAATACTAAATTTTAAAAATTTATTTATTAAAATTTTAAATTTTAAAATTTAAAAATTTAAATACTAAATTTTAAAAATTTAATTATTAAAACTTTAACTTTTAAAATTTAAAAATTTAAATACTAAATTTTAAAAATTTAATTATTAAAACTTTAAATTTTAAAATTTAAAAATTTAAAAATTTAAATATTAAATATTAAAAATTTAATTATTAAAACTTTAAATTTTAAAATTTAAAAATTTAAATTTTAAAATTTAAAAATTTAAATTTTAAAATTTAAAAATTTAAATACTAAATTTAAAAAATTTAATTATAAAAACTTTAAATTTTAAAATTTAAAAATTTAAAAATTTAAATACTAAATTTTAAAAATTTAATTATTAAAACTTTAAATTTTAAAATTTAAAAATTTAAATACTAAATTTTAAAAATTTATTTATTAAAATTTTAAATTTTAAAATTTAAAAATTTAAATACTAAATTTTAAAAATTTAATTATTAAAACTTTAACTTTTAAAATTTAAAAATTTAAATACTAAATTTTAAAAATTTAATTATTAAAACTTTAAATTTTAAAATTTAAAAATTTAAATACTAAATTTTTAAAATTGAATTATTAAAATTTTAAATTTTAAAATTTAAAAATTTAAATTTTAAAATTTAAAAATTTAAATTATAAAATTTAAAAGTTTAAATTTTAAAATTTAAAAATTTAAATTTTAAAATTTAAAAATTTAAATTATAAAATTTAAAAATTTAAATTTGAATATTTAAAAATTTAAATTTTAAAATTTAAAAATTTAAATACTAAATTTTAAAAATTTAATTATTAAAACTTTAAATTTTAAAATTTAAAAATTTAAAAATTTAAATACTAAATTTTAAAAATTTATTTATTAAAATTTTAAATTTTAAAATTTAAAAATTTAAATACTAAATTTTAAAAATTTAATTATTAAAACTTTAACTTTTAAAATTTAAAAATTTAAATACTAAATTTTAAAAATTTAATTATTAAAACTTTAAATTTTAAAATTTAAAAATTTAAATACTAAATTTTAAACATTTAATTATTAAAACGTTAAATTTTAAAATTTAAAAATTTAAATTTTAAAATTTAAAAATTTAAATTTTAAAATTTAAAAATTTAAATACTAAATTTTAAAAATTTAATTTCAAAACTTTAAATTTTAAAATTTAAAAATTTAAATACTAAATTTTAATAATTTAAAAATTTAAATACTCAATTTTAAAAATTTAATTATTAAAACTTTAAATTTTAAAATTTAAAAATTTAAAAATTTAAATACTAAATATTAAAAATTTAATTATTAAAACTTTAAATTTTAAAATTTAAAAATTTAAATTTTAAAATTTAAAAATTTAAATTTTAAAATTTAAAAATTTAAATTTTAAAATTTAAAAATTTAAATACTAAATTTAAAAAATTTAATTATAAAAACTTTAAATTTTAAAATTTAAAAATTTAAAAATTTAAATACTAAATTTTAAAAATTTAATTATTAAAACTTTAAATTTTAAAATTTAAAAATTTAAATATTAAATTTTAAAAATTTGAATATTAAAACTTTAAATTTTAAAATTTAAAAATTTAAATACTAAATATTAAAAATTTAATTATTAAAACGTTAAATTTTAAAATTTAAAAATTTAAAAATTTAAATACTAAATATTAAATTTTAAAATTTAAAAATTTAAATACTAAATTTTAAAAATTTTATTTCAAAACTTTAAATTTTAAAATTTAAAAATTTAAATACTAAATTTTAATAATTTAAAAATTTAAATACTCAATTTTAAAAATTTAATTATTAAAACTTCAAATTTTAAAATTTAAAAATTTAAAAATTTAAATACTAAATATTAAATTTTAAAATTTAAAAATTTAAATACTAAATTTTAAAAATTTAATTTCAAAACTTTAAATTTTAAAATTTAAAAATTTAAATACTAAATTTTAATAATTTAAAAATTTAAATACTCAATTTTAAAAATTTAATTATTAAAACTTTAAATTTAAAAATTTAAATACTAAATATTAAAAATTTAATTATTAAAACTTTAAATTTTAAAATTTAAAAATTTAAATTTTAAAATTTAAAAATTTAAATACTAAATTTTAAAAATTTGAATATTAAAACTTTAAATTTTAAAATTTAAAAATTTAAATTTTAAAATTTAAAAATTTAAATACTAAATTTTAAAAATTTAATTTCAAAACTTTAAATTTTAAAATTTAAAAATTTAAATACTAAATTTTAATAATTTAAAAATTTAAATACTCAATTTTAAAAATTTAATTATTAAAACTTTAAATTTTAAAATTTAAAAATTTAAAAATTTAAATACTAAATATTAAAAATTTAATTATTAAAACTTTAAATTTTAAAATTTTAAAATTTAAATACTAAATATTAAAAATTTAATTATTAAAACGTTAAATTTTAAAATTTAAAAATTTAAATTTTAAAATTTAAAACTTTAAATTTTAAAATTTAAAAATTTAAATACTAAATTTTAAAAATTTAATTTCAAAACTTTAAATTTTAAAATTTAAAAATTTAAATACTAAATTTTAATAATTTAAAAATTTAAATACTCAATTTTAAAAATTTAATTATTAAAACTTTAAATTTTAAAATTTAAAAATTTAAAAATTTAAATATTAAATATTAAAAATTTAATTATTAAAACTTTAAATTTTAAAATTTAAAAATTTAAATTTTAAAATTTAAGAATTTAAATTTTAAAATTTAAAAATTTAAATACTAAATATAAAAAATTTAATTATAAAAACTTTAAATTTTAAAATTTAAAAACTTAAAAATTTAAATACTAAATTTTAAAAATTTAATTATTAAAACTTTAAATTTTAAAATTTAAAAATTTAAATACTAAATTTTAAAAATTTAAATATTAAAACTTTAAATTTTAAAATTTAAAAATTTAAATATTAAATTTTAAAAATTTGAATATTAAAACTTTAAATTTTAAAATTTAAAAATTTAAATACTAAATTTTAATAATTTAAAAATTTAAATACTCAATTTTAAAAATTTAATTATTAAAACTTTAAATTTTAAAATTTAAAAATTTTAAAATTTAAATACTAAATTTTAAAAATTTAATTATTAAAACTTTAAATTTTAAAAATTTAAAAATTTAAATACTCAATTTTAAAAATTTAATTATTAAAACTTTAAATTTAAAAATTTAAAAATTTAAATACAAAATTTTAAAAATTTAATTATTAAAACTTTAACTTTTAAAATTTAAAAATTTAAATACTAAATTTTAAAAATTTAATTATTTAAACTTTAAATTTTAAAATTTAAAAATTTAAATACTAAATTTTAAAAATTTAAATATTAAAACTTTAAATTTTAAAATTTAAAAATTTAAATAATAAATTTTAAAAATTTAATTATTAAAACGTTAAATTTTAAAATTTAAAAATTTAAAGTTTTAATATTTAAATTTTTAAAATTTAGTATTTAAATTTTTAAATTTTAAAATTTAAAGTTTAATTTTAAAAATTTAATTATTAAAACTTTAAATTTTAAAATTTAAAAATTTAAAAATTTAAATGCTAAATTTTAAAAATTTAATTACTAAAACGTTAAATTTTAAAATTTAAAAATCTAAATTTTAAAATTTAAAAATTTAAATTTTAAAATTTAAAAATTTAAATTTGAATATTTAAAAATTTAAATTTTAAAATTTAAAAATTTAAATACTAAATTTTAAAAATTTAATTATTAAAACTTTAAATTTTAAAATTTAAAAATTTAAAAATTTAAATACTAAATTTTAAAAATTTATTTATTAAAATTTTAAATTTTAAAATTTAAAAATTTAAATACTAAATTTTAAAAATTTAATTATTAAAACTTTAACTTTTAAAATTTAAAAATTTAAATACTAAATTTTAAAAATTTAATTATTAAAACTTTAAATTTTAAAATTTTAAAATTTAAAAATTTAAAAATTTAAATATTAAATATTAAAAATTTAATTATTAAAACTTTAAATTTTAAAATTTAAAAATTTTAATTTTAAAATTTAAAAATTTAAATTTTAAAATTTAAAAATTTAAATACTAAATTTAAAAAATTTAATTATAAAAACTTTAAATTTTAAAATTTAAAAATTTAAAAATTTAAATACTAAATTTTAAAAATTTAATTATTAAAACTTTAAATTTTAAAATTTAAAAATTTAAATACTAAATTTTAAAAATTTATTTATTAAAATTTTAAAGTTTAAAATTTAAAAATTTAAATACTAAATTTTAAAAATTTAATTATTAAAACTTTAACTTTTAAAATTTAAAAATTTAAATACTAAATTTTAAAAATTTAATTATTAAAACTTTAAATTTTAAAATTTAAAAATTTAAATACTAAATTTTAAACATTTAATTATTAAAACGTTAAATTTTAAAATTTAAAAATTTAAATTTTAAAATTTAAAAATTTAAATTTTAAAATATAAAAATTTAAATACTAAATTTTAAAAATTTAATTTCAAAACTTTAAATTTTAAAATTTAAAAATTTAAATACTAAATTTTAATAATTTAAAAATTTAAATACTCAATTTTAAAAATTTAATTATTAAAACTTTAAATTTTAAAATTTAAAAATTTATAAATTTAAATACTAAATATTAAAAATTTAATTTTTAAAACTTTAAATTTTAAAATTTAAAAATTTAAATACTAAATTTAAAAAATTTAATTATAAAAACTTTAAATTTTAAAATTTAAAAATTTAAAAATTTAAATACTAAATTTTAAAAATTTAATTATTAAAACTTAAAATTTTAAAATTTAAAAATTTAAATACTAAATTTTAAAAATTTAAATATTAAAACTTTAAATTTTAAAATTTAAAAATTTAAATATTAAAGTTTAAAAATTTGAATATTAAAACTTTAAATTTTAAAATTTAAAAATTTAAATACTAAATTTTAATAATTTAAAAATTTAAATACTCAATTTTAAAAATTTAATTATTAAAACTTTAAATTTTAAAATTTAAAAATTTAAAAATTTAAATACTAAATTTTAAAAATTTAATTATTAAAACTTTAAATTTTAAAAATTTAAAAATTTAAATACTCAATTTTAAAAATTTAATTATTAAAACTTTAACTTTTAAAATTAAAAATTTAAATACAAAATTTTAAAAATTTAATTATTAAAACTTTAACTTTTAAAATTTAAAAATTTAAATACTAAATTTTATAAATTTAATTATTTAAACTTTAAATTTTAAAATTTAAAAATTTAAATACTAAATTTTAAAAATTTAAATATTAAAACTTTAAATTTTAAAATTTAAAAATTTAAATACTAAATTTTAAAAATTTAAATATTAAAACTTTAAATTTTAAAATTTAAAAATTTTAATTTTAAAATTTAAAAATTTAAATTTTAAAATTTAAAAATTTAAATACTAAATTTAAAAAATTTAATTATAAAAACTTTAAATTTTAAAATTTAAAAATTTAAAAATTTAAATACTAAATTTTAAAAATTTAATTATTAAAACTTTAAATTTTAAAAATTTAAAAATTTAAATACTCAATTTTAAAAATTTAATTATTAAAACTTTAACTTTTAAAATTTAAAAATTTAAATACCAAATTTTAAAAATTTAAATATTAAAACTTTAAATTTTAAAATTTAAAAATTTAAATAATAAATTTTAAAAATTTAATTATTAAAACGTTAAATTTTAAAATTTAAAAATTTAAAGTTTTAATATTTAAATTTTTAAAATTTAGTATTTAAATTTTTAAATTTTAAAATTTAAAGTTTAATTTTAAAAATTTAATTATTAAAACTTTAAATTTTAAAATTTAAAAATTTAAAAATTTAAATGCTAAATTTTAAAAATTTAATTACTAAAACGTTAAATTTTAAAATTTAAAAATCTAAATTTTAAAATTTAAAAATTTAAATTTTAAAATTTAAAAATTTAAATTTGAATATTTAAAAATTTAAATTTTAAAATTTAAAAATTTAAATACTAAATTTTAAAAATTTAATTATTAAAACTTTAAATTTTAAAATTTAAAAATTTAAAAATTTAAATACTAAATTTTAAAAATTTATTTATTAAAATTTTAAATTTTAAAATTTAAAAATTTAAATACTAAATTTTAAAAATTTAATTATTAAAACTTTAACTTTTAAAATTTAAAAATTTAAATACTAAATTTTAAAAATTTAATTATTAAAACTTTAAATTTTAAAATTTAAAAATTTAAAAATTTAAATATTAAATATTAAAAATTTAATTATTAAAACTTTAAATTTTAAAATTTAAAAATTTTAATTTTAAAATTTAAAAATTTAAATTTTAAAATTTAAAAATTTAAATTTTAAAATTTAAAAATTTAAATACTAAATTTAAAAAATTTAATTATAAAAACTTTAAATTTAAAAATTTAAAAATTTAAAAATTTAAATACTAAATTTTAAAAATTTAATTATTAAAACTTTAAATTTTAAAATTTAAAAATTTAAATACTAAATTTTAAAAATTTATTTATTAAAATTTTAAATTTTAAAATTTAAAAATTTAAATACTAAATTTTAAAAATTTAATTATTAAAACTTTAACTTTTAAAATTTAAAAATTTAAATACTAAATTTTAAAAATTTAATTATTAAAACTTTAAATTTTAAAATTAAAAAATTTAAATACTAAATTTTAAACATTTAATTATTAAAACGTTAAATTTTAAAATTTAAAAATTTAAATTTTAAAATTTAAAAATTTAAATTTTAAAATATAAAAATTTAAATACTAAATTTTAAAAATTTAATTTCAAAACTTTAAATTTTAAAATTTAAAAATTTAAATACTAAATTTTAATAATTTAAAAATTTAAATACTCAATTTTAAAAATTTAATTATTAAAACTTTAAATTTTAAAATTTAAAAATTTATAAATTTAAATACTAAATATTAAAAATTTAATTATTAAAACTTTAAATTTTAAAATTTAAAAATTTAAATTTTAAAATTTAAAAATTTAAATTTTAAAATTTAAAAATTTAAATACTAAATTTAAAAAATTTAATTATAAAAACTTTAAATTTTAAAATTTAAAAATTTAAAAATTTAAATACTAAATTTTAAAAATTTAATTATTAAAACTTAAAATTTTAAAATTTAAAATTTTAAATACTAAATTTTAAAAATTTAAATATTAAAACTTTAAATTTTAAAATTTAAAAATTTAAATATTAAAGTTTAAAAATTTGAATATTAAAACTTTAAATTTTAAAATTTAAAAATTTAAATACTAAATTTTAATAATTTAAAAATTTAAATACTCAATTTTAAAAATTTAATTATTAAAACTTTAAATTTTAAAATTTAAAAATTTAAAAATTTAAATACTAAATTTTAAAAATTTAATTATTAAAACTTTAAATTTTAAAAATTTAAAAATTTAAATACTCAATTTTAAAAATTTAATTATTAAAACTTTAACTTTTAAAATTTAAAAATTTAAATACAAAATTTTAAAAATTTAATTATTAAAACTTTAACTTTTAAAATTTAAAAATTTAAATAGTAAATTTTAAAAATTTAATTATTTAAACTTTAAATTTTAAAATTTAAAAATTTAAATACTAAATTTTAAAAATTTAAATATTAAAACTTTAAATTTTAAAATTTAAAAATTTAAATAATAAATTTTATAAATTTAATTATTAAAACGTTAAATTTTAAAATTTAAAAATTTAAAGTTTTAATATTTAAATTTTTAAAATTTTGTATTTAAATTTTTAAATTTTAAAATTTAAAGTTTAATTTTAAAAATTTAATTATTAAAACTTTAAATTTTAAAATTTAAAAATTTAAAAATTTAAATGCTAAATTTAAAAATTTAATTATTAAAACGTTAAATTTTAAAATTTAAAAATCTAAATTTTAAAATTTAAAAATTTAAATTTTAAAATTTAAAAATTTAAATACTAAATTTTAAAAATTTAATTATTAAAACTTTAAATTTTAAAATTTAAAAATTTAAAAATTTAAATACTAAATTTTAAAAATTTAATTATTAAAACGTTAAATTTTAAAATTTAAAAATCTAAATTTTAAAATTTAAAAATTTAAAATTTAAAATTTAAAAATTTAAATACTAAATTTTAAAAATTTAAATATTAAAACTTTAAATTTTAAAATTTAAAAATTTAAATAATAAATTTTAAAAATTTAATTATTAAAACGTTAAATTTTAAAATTTAAAAATTTAAATTTTAAAATTTAAAAATTTAAATTTTAAAATTTAAAAATTTAAATACTAAATTTTAAAAATTTAATTATTAAAACATTAAATTTTAAAATTTAAAAATTTAAATACTAAATTTTAAAAATTTATTTATTAAAATTTTAAATTTTAAAATTTAAAAATTTAAATACTAAATTTTAAAAATTTAATTATTAAAACTTTAAATTTTAAAATTTAAAAATTTAAAAATTTAAATACTAAATTTTAAAAATTTAATTTCAAAACTTTAAATTTTAAAATTTAAAAATTTAAATACTAAATTTTAATAATTTAAAAATTTAAATACTCAATTTTAAAAATTTAATTATTAAAACTTTAAATTTTAAAATTTAAAAATTTAAAAATTTAAATACTAAATATTAAATTTTAAAATTTAAAAATTTAAATACTAAATTTTAAAAATTTAATTTCAAAACTTTAAATTTTAAAATTTAAAAATTTAAATACTAAATTTTAAAAATTTAATTTCAAAACTTTAAATTTTAAAATTTAAAAATTTAAAAATTTAAATATTAAATTTTAAAAATTTGAATATTAAAACTTTAAATTTTAAAATTTAAAAATTTAAATACTAAATATTAAAAATTTAATTATTAAAACGTTAAATTTTAAAATTTAAATACTAAATATTAAAAATTTAATTATTAAAACTTTAAATTTTAAAATTTAAAAATTTAAATTTTAAAATTTAAAAATTTAAATACTAAATTTTAAAAATTTGAATATTAAAACTTTAAATTTTAAAATTTAAAAATTTAAATTTTAAAATTTAAAAATTTAAATTTTAAAATTTAAAAATTTAAATACTAAATTTTAAAAATTTAATTTCAAAACTTTAAATTTTAAAATTTAAAAATTTAAATACTAAATTTTAATAATTTAAAAATTTAAATACTCAATTTTAATAATTTAAAAATTTAAATACTCAATTTTAAAAATTTAATTATTAAAACTTTAAATTTTAAAATTTAAAAATTTAAAAATTTAAATACTAAATATTAAAAATTTAATTATTAAAACTTTAAATTTTAAAATTTTAAAATTTAAATACTAAATATTAAAAATTTAATTATTAAAACGTTAAATTTTAAAATTTAAAAATTTAAATACTAAATTTTAAAAATTTAATTTCAAAACTTTAAATTTAAAAATTTAAAAATTTAAAAATTTAAATATTAAATTTTAAAAATTTGAATATTAAAACTTTAAATTTTAAAATTTAAAAATTTAAATACTAAATATTAAAAATTTAATTATTAAAACGTTAAATTTTAAAATTTAAAAATTTAAATACTAAATTTTAATAATTTAAAAATATAAATACCCAATTTTAAAAATTTAATTATTAAAACTTTAAATTTAAAAATTTAAAAATTTAAATTTTAAAATTTAAAAATTTAAATTTTAAAATTTAAAACTTTAAATTTTAAAATTTAAAAATTTAAATACTAAATTTTAAAAATTTAATTTCAAAACTTTAAATTTTAAAATTTAAAAATTTAAATACTAAATTTTAATAATTTAAAAATTTAAATACTCAATTTTAAAAATTTAATTATTAAAACTTTAAATTTTAAAATTTAAAAATTTAAAAATTTAAATACTAAATATTAAATTTTAAAATTTAAAAATTTAAATACTAAATTTTAAAAATTTAATTTCAAAACTTTAAATTTTAAAATTTAAAAATTTAAATACTAAATTTTAATAATTTAAAAATTTAAATACTCAATTTTAAAAATTTAATTATTAAAACTTTAAATTTAAAAATTTAAATACTAAATATTAAAAATTTAATTATTAAAACTTTAAATTTTAAAATTTAAAAATTTAAATTTTAATAATTTAAAAATTTAAATACTCAATTTTAAAAATTTAATTATTAAAACTTTAAATTTAAAAATTTAAATACTAAATATTAAAAATTTAATTATTAAAACTTTAAATTTTAAAATTTAAAAATTTAAATTTTAAAATTTAAAAATTTAAATACTAAATTTTAAAAATTTGAATATTAAAACTTTAAATTTTAAAATTTAAAAATTTAAATTTTAAAATTTAAAAATTTAAATTTTAAAATTTAAATACTAAATTTTAAAAATTTAATTTCAAAACTTTAAATTTTAAAATTTAAAAATTTAAATACTAAATTTTAATAATTTAAAAATTTAAATACTCAATTTTAAAAATTTAATTATTAAAACTTTAAATTTTAAAATTTAAAAATTTAAAAATTTAAATACTAAATATTAAAAATTTAATTATTAAAACTTTAAATTTTAAAATTTAAAAATTTAAATACTAAATTTTAAACATTTAATTATTAAAACGTTAAATTTTAAAATTTAAAAATTTAAATTTTAAAATTTAAAAATTTAAATTTTAAAATATAAAAATTTAAATACTAAATTTTAAAAATTTAATTTCAAAACTTTAAATTTTAAAATTTAAAAATTTAAATACTAAATTTTAATAATTTAAAAATTTAAATACTCAATTTTAAAAATTTAATTATTAAAACTTTAAATTTTAAAATTTAAAAATTTATAAATTTAAATACTAAATATTAAAAATTTAATTTTTAAAACTTTAAATTTTAAAATTTAAAAATTTAAATTTTAAAATTTAAAAATTTAAATTTTAAAATTTAAAAATTTAAATACTAAATTTAAAAAATTTAATTATAAAAACTTTAAATTTTAAAATTTAAAAATTTAAAAATTTAAATACTAAATTTTAAAAATTTAATTATTAAAACTTAAAATTTTAAAATTTAAAAATTTAAATACTAAATTTTAAAAATTTAAATATTAAAACTTTAAATTTTAAAATTTAAAAATTTAAATATTAAAGTTTAAAAATTTGAATATTAAAACTTTAAATTTTAAAATTTAAAAATTTAAATACTAAATTTTAATAATTTAAAAATTTAAATACTCAATTTTAAAAATTTAATTATTAAAACTTTAAATTTTAAAATTTAAAAATTTAAAAATTTAAATACTAAATTTTAAAAATTTAATTATTAAAACTTTAAATTTTAAAAATTTAAAAATTTAAATACTCAATTTTAAAAATTTAATTATTAAAACTTTAACTTTTAAAATTTAAAAATTTAAATACAAAATTTTAAAAATTTAATTATTAAAACTTTAACTTTTAAAATTTAAAAATTTAAATACTAAATTTTAAAAATTTAATTATTTAAACTTTAAATTTTAAAATTTAAAAATTTAAATACCAAATTTTAAAAATTTAAATATTAAAACTTTAAATTTTAAAATTTAAAAATTTAAATAATAAATTTTATAAATTTAATTATTAAAACGTTAAATTTTAAAATTTAAAAATTTAAAGTTTTAATATTTAAATTTTTAAAATTTTGTATTTAAATTTTAAAAAATTTAATTATTAAAACTTTAAATTTTAAAATTTAAAAATTTAAAAATTTAAATGCTAAATTTAAAAATTTAATTATTAAAACGTTAAATATTAAAATTTAAAAATCTAAATTTTAAAATTTAAAAATTTAAATTTTAAAATTTAAAAATTTAAATACTAAATTTTAAAAATTTAATTATTAAAACTTTAAATTTTAAAATTTAAAAATTTAAAAATTTAAATACTAAATTTTAAAAATTTAATTATTAAAACGTTAAATTTTAAAATTTAAAAATCTAAATTTTAAAATTTAAAAATTTAAAATTTAAAATTTAAAAATTTAAATACTAAATTTTAAAAATTTAAATATTAAAACTTTAAATTTTAAAATTTAAAAATTTAAATAATAAATTTTAAAAATTTAATTATTAAAACGTTAAATTTTAAAATTTAAAAATTTAAATTTTAAAATTTAAAAATTTAAATTTTAAAATTTAAAAATTTAAATTTTAAAATTTAAAAATTTAAATTTGAATATTTAAAAATTTAAATTTTAAAATTTAAAAATTTAAATTTTAAAATTTAAAAATTTAAATACTAAATTTTAAAAATTTAATTATTAAAACATTAAATTTTAAAATTTAAAAATTTAAATACTAAATTTTAAAAATTTATTTATTAAAATTTTAAATTTTAAAATTTAAAAATTTAAATACTAAATTTTAAAAATTTAATTATTAAAACTTTAAATTTTAAAATTTAAAAATTTAAAAATTTAAATACTAAATTTTAAAAATTTAATTTCAAAACTTTAAATTTTAAAATTTAAAAATTTAAATACTAAATTTTAATAATTTAAAAATTTAAATACTCAATTTTAAAAATTTAATTATTAAAACTTTAAATTTTAAAATTTAAAAATTTAAAAATTTAAATACTAAATATTAAATTTTAAAATTTAAAAATTTAAATACTAAATTTTAAAAATTTAATTTCAAAACTTTAAATTTTAAAATTTAAAAATTTAAATACTAAATTTTAATAATTTAAAAATTTAAATACTCAATTTTAAAAATTTAATTATTAAAATTTTAAATTTAAAAATTTAAATACTAAATATTAAAAATTTAATTATTAAAACTTTAAATTTTAAAATTTAAAAATTTAAATTTTAAAATTTAAAAATTTAAATACTAAATTTTAAAAATTTGAATATTAAAACTTTAAATTTTAAAATTTAAAAATTTAAATTTTAAAATTTAAAAATTTAAATTTTAAAATTTAAAAATTTAAATACTAAATTTTAAAAATTTAATTTCAAAACTTTAAATTTTAAAATTTAAAAATTTAAATACTAAATTTTAATAATTTAAAAATTTAAATACTCAATTTTAAAAATTTAATTATTAAAACTTTAAATTTTAAAATTTAAAAATTTAAAAATTTAAATACTAAATATTAAAAATTTAATTATTAAAACTTTAAATTTTAAAATTTTAAAATTTAAATACTAAATATTAAAAATTTAATTATTAAAACGTTAAATTTTAAAATTTAAAAATTTAAATTTTAAAATTTAAAACTTTAAATTTTAAAATTTAAAAATTTAAATACTAAATTTTAAAAATTTAATTTCAAAACTTTAAATTTTAAAATTTAAAAATTTAAAAATTTAAATATTAAATTTTAAAAATTTGAATATTAAAACTTTAAATTTTAAAATTTAAAAATTTAAATACTAAATATTAAAAATTTAATTATTAAAACGTTAAATTTTAAAATTTAAAAATTTAAATTTTAAAATTTAAAAATTTAAATACTAAATTTTAATAATTTAAAAATATAAATACCCAATTTTAAAAATTTAATTATTAAAACTTTAAATTTAAAAATTTAAAAATTTAAATTTTAAAATTTAAAAATTTAAATTTTAAAATTTAAAACTTTAAATTTTAAAATTTAAAAATTTAAATACTAAATTTTAAAAATTTAATTTCAAAACTTTAAATTTTAAAATTTAAAAATTTAAATACTAAATTTTAATAATTTAAAAATTTAAATACTCAATTTTAAAAATTTAATTATTAAAACTTTAAATTTTAAAATTTAAAAATTTAAAAATTTAAATACTAAATATTAAATTTTAAAATTTAAAAATTTAAATACTAAATTTTAAAAATATAATTTCAAAACTTTAAATTTTAAAATTTAAAAATTTAAATACTAAACTTTAATAATTTAAAAATTTAAATACTCAATTTTAAAAATTTAATTATTAAAACTTTAAATTTAAAAATTTAAATACTAAATATTAAAAATTTAATTATTAAAACTTTAAATTTTAAAATTTAAAAATTTAAATTTTAAAATTTAAAAATTTAAATACTAAATTTTAAAAATTTGAATATTAAAACTTTAAATTTTAAAATTTAAAAATTTAAATTTTAAAATTTAAAAATTTAAATTTTAAAATTTAAAAATTTAAATACTAAATTTTAAAAATTTAATTTCAAAACTTTAAATTTTAAAATTTAAAAATTTAAATACTAAATTTTAATAATTTAAAAATTTAAATACTCAATTTTAAAAATTTAATTATTAAAACTTTAAATTTTAAAATTTAAAAATTTAAAAATTTAAATACTAAATATTAAAAATTTAATTATTAAAACTTTAAATTTTAAAATTTTAAAATTTAAATACTAAATATTAAAAATTTAATTATTAAAACGTTAAATTTTAAAATTTAAAAATTTAAATACTAAATTTTAAAAATTTAATTTCAAAACTTTAAATTTTAAAATTTAAAAATTTAAATACTAAATTTTAATAATTTAAAAATTTAAATACTCAATTTTAAAAATTTAATTATTAAAACTTTAAATTTTAAAATTTAAAAATTTAAAAATTTAAATACTAAATATTAAAAATTTAATTATTAAAACTTTAAATTTTAAAATTTAAAAATTTAAATTTTAAAATTTAAGAATTTAAATTTTAAAATTTAAAAATTTAAATACTAAATATAAAAAATTTAATTATAAAAACTTTAAATTTTAAAATTTAAAAACTTAAAAATTTAAATACTAAATTTTAAAAATTTAATTATTAAAACTTTAAATTTTAAAATTTAAAAATTTAAATACTAAATTTTAATAATTTAAAAATTTAAATACTCAATTTTAAAAATTTAATTATTAAAACTTTAAATTTTAAAATTTAAAAATTTAAAAATTTAAATACTAAATATTAAATTTTAAAATTTAAAAATTTAAATACTAAATTTTAAAAATTTAATTTCAAAACTTTAAATTTTAAAATTTAAAAATTTAAAAACTAAATTTTAATAATTTAAAAATTTAAATACTCAATTTTAAAAATTTAATTATTAAAACTTTAAATTTAAAAATTTAAATACTAAATATTAAAAATTTAATTATTAAAACTTTAAATTTTAAAATTTAAAAATTTAAATTTTAAAATTTAAAAATTTAAATACTAAATTTTAAAAATTTGTATATTAAAACTTTAAATTTTAAAATTTAAAAATTTAAATTTTAAAATTTAAAAATTTAAATTTTAAAATTTAAAAATTTAAATACTAAATTTTAAAAATTTAATTTCAAAACTTTAAATTTTAAAATTTAAAAATTTAAATACTAAATTTTAATAATTTAAAAATTTAAATACTCAATTTTAAAAATTTAATTATTAAAACTTTAAATTTTAAAATTTAAAAATTTAAAAATTTAAATACTAAATATTAAAAATTTAATTATTAAAACTTTAAATTTTAAAATTTTAAAATTTAAATACTAAATATTAAAAATTTAATTATTAAAACGTTAAATTTTAAAATTTAAAAATTTAAATTTTAAAATTTAAAACTTTAAATTTTAAAATTTAAAAATTTAAATACTAAATTTTAAAAATTTAATTTCAAAACTTTAAATTTTAAAATTTAAAAATTTAAAAATTTAAATATTAAATTTTAAAAATTTGAATATTAAAACTTTAAATTTTAAAATTTAAAAATTTAAATACTAAATATTAAAAATTTAATTATTAAAACGTTAAATTTTAAAATTTAAAAATTTAAATTTTAAAATTTAAAAATTTAAATACTAAATTTTAATAATTTAAAAATATAAATACCCAATTTTAAAAATTTAATTATTAAAACTTTAAATTTAAAAATTTAAAAATTTAAATTTTAAAATTTAAAAATTTAAATTTTAAAATTTAAAACTTTAAATTTTAAAATTTAAAAATTTAAATACTAAATTTTAAAAATTTAATTTCAAAACTTTAAATTTTAAAATTTAAAAATTTAAATACTAAATTTTAATAATTTAAAAATTTAAATACTCAATTTTAAAAATTTAATTATTAAAACTTTAAATTTTAAAATTTAAAAATTTAAAAATTTAAATACTAAATATTAAATTTTAAAATTTAAAAATTTAAATACTAAATTTTAAAAATTTAATTTCAAAACTTTAAATTTTAAAATTAAAAAATTTAAATACTAAATTTTAATAATTTAAAAATTTAAATACTCAATTTTAAAAATTTAATTATTAAAACTTTAAATTTAAAAATTTAAATACTAAATATTAAAAATTTAATTATTAAAACTTTAAATTTTAAAATTTAAAAATTTAAATTTTAAAATTTAAAAATTTAAATACTAAATTTTAAAAATTTGAATATTAAAACTTTAAATTTTAAAATTTAAAAATTTAAATTTTAAAATTTAAAAATTTAAATTTTAAAATTTAAAAATTTAAATACTAAATTTTAAAAATTTAATTTCAAAACTTTAAATTTTAAAATTTAAAAATTTAAATACTAAATTTTAATAATTTAAAAATTTAAATACTCAATTTTAAAAATTTAATTATTAAAACTTTAAATTTTAAAATTTAAAAATTTAAAAATTTAAATACTAAATATTAAAAATTTAATTATTAAAACTTTAAATTTTAAAATTTTAAAATTTAAATACTAAATATTAAAAATTTAATTATTAAAACGTTAAATTTTAAAATTTAAAAATTTAAATTTTAAAATTTAAAACTTTAAATTTTAAAATTTAAAAATTTAAATACTAAATTTTAAAAATTTAATTTCAAAACTTTAAATTTTAAAATTTAAAAATTTAAATACTAAATTTTAATAATTTAAAAATTTAAATACTCAATTTTAAAAATTTAATTATTAAAACTTTAAATTTTAAAATTTAAAAATTTAAAAATTTAAATACTAAATATTAAAAATTTAATTATTAAAACTTTAAATTTTAAAATTTAAAAATTTAAATTTTAAAATTTAAGAATTTAAATTTTAAAATTTAAAAATTTAAATACTAAATATAAAAAATTTAATTATAAAAACTTTAAATTTTAAAATTTAAAAACTTAAAAATTTAAATACTAAATTTTAAAAATTTAATTATTAAAACTTTAAATTTTAAAATTTAAAAATTTAAATACTAAATTTTAAAAATTTAAATATTAAAACTTTAAATTTTAAAATTTAAAAATTTAAATATTAAATTTTAAAAATTTGAATATTAAAACTTTAAATTTTAAAATTTAAAAATTTAAATACTAAATTTTAATAATTTAAAAATTTAAATACTCAATTTTAAAAATTTAATTATTAAAACTTTAAATTTTAAAATTTAAAAATTTTAAAATTTAAATACTAAATTTTAAAAATTTAATTATTAAAACTTTAAATTTTAAAAATTTAAAAATTTAAATACTCAATTTTAAAAATTTATTTATTAAAACTTTAAATTTAAAAATTTAAAAATTTAAATACAAAATTTTAAAAATTTAATTATTAAAACTTTAACTTTTAAAATTTAAAAATTTAAATACTAAATTTTAAAAATTTAATTATTTAAACTTTAAATTTTAAAATTTAAAAATTTAAATACTAAATTTTAAAAATTTAAATATTAAAACTTTAAATTTTAAAATTTAAAAATTTAAATAATAAATTTTAAAAATTTAATTATTAAAACGTTAAATTTTAAAATTTAAAAATTTAAAGTTTTAATATTTAAATTTTTAAAATTTAGTATTTAAATTTTTAAATTTTAAAATTTAAAGTTTAATTTTAAAAATTTAATTATTAAAACTTTAAATTTTAAAATTTAAAAATTTAAAAATTTAAATGCTAAATTTTAAAAATTTAATTACTAAAACGTTAAATTTTAAAATTTAAAAATCTAAATTTTAAAATTTAAAAATGTAAATTTTAAAATTTAAAAATTTAAATTTGAATATTTGAAAATTTAAATTTTAAAATTTAAAAATTTAAATACTAAATTTTAAAAATTTAATTATTAAAACTTTAAATTTTAAAATTTAAAAATTTAAAAATTTAAATACTAAATTTTAAAAATTTATTTATTAAAATTTTAAATTTTAAAATTTAAAAATTTAAATACTAAATTTTAAAAATTTAATTATTAAAACTTTAACTTTTAAAATTTAAAAATTTAAATACTAAATTTTAAAAATTTAATTATTAAAACTTTAAATTTTAAAATTTAAAAATTTAAAAATTTAAATATTAAATATTAAAAATTTAATTATTAAAACTTTAAATTTTAAAATTTAAAAATTTTAATTTTAAAATTTAAAAATTTAAATTTTAAAATTTAAAAATTTAAATACTAAATTTTAAAAATTTATTTATTAAAATTTTAAATTTTAAAATTTAAAAATTTAAATACTAAATTTTAAAAATTTAATTATTAAAACATTAACTTTTAAAATTTAAAAATTTAAATACTAAATTTTAAAAATTTAATTATTAAAACTTTAAATTTTAAAATTTAAAAATTTAAATACTATATTTTAAACATTTAATTATTAAAACGTTAAATTTTAAAATTTAAAAATTTAAATTTTAAAATTTAAAAATTTAAATTTTAAAATATAAAAATTTAAATACTAAATTTTAAAAATTTAATTTCAAAACTTTAAATTTTAAAATTTAAAAATTTAAATACTAAATTTTAATAATTTAAAAATTTAAATACTCAATTTTAAAAATTTAATTATTAAAACTTTAAATTTAAAAATTTAAATACTAAATATTAAAAATTTAATTATTAAAACTTTAAATTTTAAAATTTAAAAATTTAAATTTTAAAATTTAAAAATTTAAATACTAAATTTTAAAAATTTGAATATTAAAACTTTAAATTTTAAAATTTAAAAATTTAAATTTTAAAATTTAAAAATTTAAATTTTAAAATTTAAAAATTTAAATACTAAATTTTAAAAATTTAATTTCAAAACTTTAAATTTTAAAATTTAAAAATTTAAATACTAAATTTTAATAATTTAAAAATTTAAATACTCAATTTTAAAAATTTAATTATTAAAACTTTAAATTTTAAAATTTAAAAATTTAAATACTAAATTTTAATAATTTAAAAATTTAAATACTCAATTTTAAAAATTTAATTATTAAAACTTTAAATTTTAAAATTTAAAAATTTAAAAATTTAAATACTAAATATTAAAAATTTAATTATTAAAACTTTAAATTTTAAAATTTAAAAATTTAAATTTTAAAATTTAAGAATTTAAATTTTAAAATTTAAAAATTTAAATACTAAATATAAAAAATTTAATTATAAAAACTTTAAATTTTAAAATTTAAAAACTTAAAAATTTAAATACTAAATTTTAAAAATTTAATTATTAAAACTTTAAATTTTAAAATTTAAAAATTTAAATACTAAATTTTAATAATTTAAAAATTTAAATACTCAATTTTAAAAATTTAATTATTAAAACTTTAAATTTTAAAATTTAAAAATTTAAAAATTTAAATACTAAATATTAAAAATTTAATTATTAAAACTTTAAATTTTAAAATTTAAAAATTTAAATACTAAATTTTAATAATTTAAAAATTTAAATACTCAATTTTAAAAATTTAATTATTAAAACTTTAAATTTTAAAATTTAAAAATTTAAAAATTTAAATACTAAATATTAAAAATTTAATTATTAAAACTTTAAATTTTAAAATATAAAAATTTAAATACTAAATTTTAAAAATTTAATTTCAAAACTTTAAATTTTAAAATTTAAAAATTTAAATACTAAATTTTAATAATTTAAAAATTTAAATACTCAATTTTAAAAATTTAATTATTAAAACTTTAAATTTAAAAATTTAAATACTAAATATTAAAAATTTAATTATTAAAACTTTAAATTTTAAAATTTAAAAATTTAAATTTTAAAATTTAAAAATTTAAATACTAAATTTTAAAAATTTGAATATTAAAACTTTAAATTTTAAAATTTAAAAATTTAAATTTTAAAATTTAAAAATTTAAATTTTAAAATTTAAAAATTTAAATACTAAATTTTAAAAATTTAATTTCAAAACTTTAAATTTTAAAATTTAAAAATTTAAATACTAAATTTTAATAATTTAAAAATTTAAATACTCAATTTTAAAAATTTAATTATTAAAACTTTAAATTTTAAAACTTAAAAATTTAAATACTAAATTTTAATAATTTAAAAATTTAAATACTCAATTTTAAAAATTTAATTATTAAAACTTTAAATTTTAAAATTTAAAAATTTAAAAATTTAAATACTAAATATTAAATTTTAAAATTTAAAAATTTAAATACTAAATTTTAAAAATTTAATTTCAAAACTTTAAATTTTAAAATTTAAAAATTTAAATACTAAATTTTAATAATTTAAAAATTTAAATACTCAATTTTAAAAATTTAATTATTAAAACTTTAAATTTAAAAATTTAAATACTAAATATTAAAAATTTAATTATTAAAACTTTAAATTTTAAAATTTAAAAATTTAAATTTTAAAATTTAAAAATTTAAATACTAAATTTTAAAAATTTGTATATTAAAACTTTAAATTTTAAAATTTAAAAATTTAAATTTTAAAATTTAAAAATTTAAATTTTAAAATTTAAAAATTTAAATACTAAATTTTAAAAATTTAATTTCAAAACTTTAAATTTTAAAATTTAAAAATTTAAATACTAAATTTTAATAATTTAAAAATTTAAATACTCAATTTTAAAAATTTAATTATTAAAACTTTAAATTTTAAAATTTAAAAATTTAAAAATTTAAATACTAAATATTAAAAATTTAATTATTAAAACTTTAAATTTTAAAATTTTAAAATTTAAATACTAAATATTAAAAATTTAATTATTAAAACGTTAAATTTTAAAATTTAAAAATTTAAATTTTAAAATTTAAAACTTTAAATTTTAAAATTTAAAAATTTAAATACTAAATTTTAAAAATTTAATTTCAAAACTTTAAATTTTAAAATTTAAAAATTTAAAAATTTAAATATTAAATTTTAAAAATTTGAATATTAAAACTTTAAATTTTAAAATTTAAAAATTTAAATACTAAATATTAAAAATTTAATTATTAAAACGTTAAATTTTAAAATTTAAAAATTTAAATTTTAAAATTTAAAAATTTAAATACTAAATTTTAATAATTTAAAAATATAAATACCCAATTTTAAAAATTTAATTATTAAAACTTTAAATTTAAAAATTTAAAAATTTAAATTTTAAAATTTAAAAATTTAAATTTTAAAATTTAAAACTTTAAATTTTAAAATTTAAAAATTTAAATACTAAATTTTAAAAATTTAATTTCAAAACTTTAAATTTTAAAATTTAAAAATTTAAATACTAAATTTTAATAATTTAAAAATTTAAATACTCAATTTTAAAAATTTAATTATTAAAACTCTAAATTTTAAAATTTAAAAATTTAAAAATTTAAATACTAAATATTAAATTTTAAAATTTAAAAATTTAAATACTAAATTTTAAAAATTTAATTTCAAAACTTTAAATTTTAAAATTTAAAAATTTAAATACTAAATTTTAATAATTTAAAAATTTAAATACTCAATTTTAAAAATTTAATTATTAAAACTTTAAATTTAAAAATTTAAATACTAAATATTAAAAATTTAATTATTAAAACTTTAAATTTTAAAATTTAAAAATTTAAATTTTAAAATTTAAAAATTTAAATACTAAATTTTAAAAATTTGAATATTAAAACTTTAAATTTTAAAATTTAAAAATTTAAATTTTAAAATTTAAAAATTTAAATTTTAAAATTTAAAAATTTAAATACTAAATTTTAAAAATTTAATTTCAAAACTTTAAATTTTAAAATTTAAAAATTTAAATACTAAATTTTAATAATTTAAAAATTTAAATACTCAATTTTAAAAATTTAATTATTAAAACTTTAAATTTTAAAATTTAAAAATTTAAAAATTTAAATACTAAATATTAAAAATTTAATTATTAAAACTTTAAATTTTAAAATTTTAAAATTTAAATACTAAATATTAAAAATTTAATTATTAAAACGTTAAATTTTAAAATTTAAAAATTTAAATTTTAAAATTTAAAACTTTAAATTTTAAAATTTAAAAATTTAAATACTAAATTTTAAAAATTTAATTTCAAAACTTTAAATTTTAAAATTTAAAAATTTAAATACTAAATTTTAATAATTTAAAAATTTAAATACTCAATTTTAAAAATTTAATTATTAAAACTTTAAATTTTAAAATTTAAAAATTTAAAAATTTAAATACTAAATATTAAAAATTTAATTATTAAAACTTTAAATTTTAAAATTTAAAAATTTAAATTTTAAAATTTAAGAATTTAAATTTTAAAATTTAAAAATTTAAATACTAAATATAAAAAATTTAATTATAAAAACTTTAAATTTTAAAATTTAAAAACTTAAAAATTTAAATACTAAATTTTAAAAATTTAATTATTAAAACTTTAAATTTTAAAATTTAAAAATTTAAATACTAAATTTTAAAAATTTAAATATTAAAACTTTAAATTTTAAAATTTAAAAATTTAAATATTAAATTTTAAAAATTTGAATATTAAAACTTTAAATTTTAAAATTTAAAAATTTAAATACTAAATTTTAATAATTTAAAAATTTAAATACTCAATTTTAAAAATTTAATTATTAAAACTTTAAATTTTAAAATTTAAAAATTTTAAAATTTAAATACTAAATTTTAAAAATTTAATTATTAAAACTTTAAATTTTAAAAATTTAAAAATTTAAATACTCAATTTTAAAAATTTATTTATTAAAACTTTAAATTTAAAAATTTAAAAATTTAAATACAAAATTTTAAAAATTTAATTATTAAAACTTTAACTTTTAAAATTTAAAAATTTAAATACTAAATTTTAAAAATTTAATTATTTAAACTTTAAATTTTAAAATTTAAAAATTTAAATACTAAATTTTAAAAATTTAAATATTAAAACTTTAAATTTTAAAATTTAAAAATTTAAATAATAAATTTTAAAAATTTAATTATTAAAACGTTAAATTTTAAAATTTAAAAATTTAAAGTTTTAATATTTAAATTTTTAAAATTTAGTATTTAAATTTTTAAATTTTAAAATTTAAAGTTTAATTTTAAAAATTTAATTATTAAAACTTTAAATTTTAAAATTTAAAAATTTAAAAATTTAAATGCTAAATTTTAAAAATTTAATTACTAAAACGTTAAATTTTAAAATTTAAAAATCTAAATTTTAAAATTTAAAAATGTAAATTTTAAAATTTAAAAATTTAAATTTGAATATTTGAAAATTTAAATTTTAAAATTTAAAAATTTAAATACTAAATTTTAAAAATTTAATTATTAAAACTTTAAATTTTAAAATTTAAAAATTTAAAAATTTAAATACTAAATTTTAAAAATTTATTTATTAAAATTTTAAATTTTAAAATTTAAAAATTTAAATACTAAATTTTAAAAATTTAATTATTAAAACTTTAACTTTTAAAATTTAAAAATTTAAATACTAAATTTTAAAAATTTAATTATTAAAACTTTAAATTTTAAAATTTAAAAATTTAAAAATTTAAATATTAAATATTAAAAATTTAATTATTAAAACTTTAAATTTTAAAATTTAAAAATTTTAATTTTAAAATTTAAAAATTTAAATTTTAAAATTTAAAAATTTAAATTCTAAATTTTAAAAATTTATTTATTAAAATTTTAAATTTTAAAATTTAAAAATTTAAATACTAAATTTTAAAAATTTAATTATTAAAACTTTAACTTTTAAAATTTAAAAATTTAAATACTAAATTTTAAAAATTTAATTATTAAAACTTTAAATTTTAAAATTTAAAAATTTAAATACTATATTTTAAACATTTAATTATTAAAACGTTAAATTTTAAAATTTAAAAATTTAAATTTTAAAATATAAAAATTTAAATACTAAATTTTAAAAATTTAATTTCAAAACTTTAAATTTTAAAATTTAAAAATTTAAATACTAAATTTTAATAATTTAAAAATTTAAATACTCAATTTTAAAAATTTAATTATTAAAACTTTAAATTTAAAAATTTAAATACTAAATATTAAAAATTTAATTATTAAAACTTTAAATTTTAAAATTTAAAAATTTAAATTTTAAAATTTAAAAATTTAAATACTAAATTTTAAAAATTTGAATATTAAAACTTTAAATTTTAAAATTTAAAAATTTAAATTTTAAAATTTAAAAATTTAAATTTTAAAATTTAAAAATTTAAATACTAAATTTTAAAAATTTAATTTCAAAACTTTAAATTTTAAAATTTAAAAATTTAAATACTAAATTTTAATAATTTAAAAATTTAAATACTCAATTTTAAAAATTTAATTATTAAAACTTTAAATTTTAAAATTTAAAAATTTAAATACTAAATTTTAATAATTTAAAAATTTAAATACTCAATTTTAAAAATTTAATTATTAAAACTTTAAATTTTAAAATTTAAAAATTTAAAAATTTAAATACTAAATATTAAAAATTTAATTATTAAAACTTTAAATTTTAAAATTTAAAAATTTAAATTTTAAAATTTAAGAATTTAAATTTTAAAATTTAAAAATTTAAATACTAAATATAAAAAATTTAATTATAAAAACTTTAAATTTTAAAATTTAAAAACTTAAAAATTTAAATACTAAATTTTAAAAATTTAATTATTAAAACTTTAAATTTTAAAATTTAAAAATTTAAATACTAAATTTTAATAATTTAAAAATTTAAATACTCAATTTTAAAAATTTAATTATTAAAACTTTAAATTATAAAATTTAAAAATTTAAAAATTTAAATACTAAATATTAAATTTTAAAATTTAAAAATTTAAATACTAAATTTTAAAAATTTAATTTCAAAACTTTAAATTTTAAAATTTAAAAATTTAAATACTAAATTTTAATAATTTAAAAATTTAAATACTCAATTTTAAAAATTTAATTATTAAAACTTTAAATTTAAAAATTTAAATACTAAATATTAAAAATTTAATTATTAAAACTTTAAATTTTAAAATTTAAAAATTTAAATTTTAAAATTTAAAAATTTAAATACTAAATTTTAAAAATTTGTATATTAAAACTTTAAATTTTAAAATTTAAAAATTTAAATTTTAAAATTTAAAAATTTAAATTTTAAAATTTAAAAATTTAAATACTAAATTTTAAAAATTTAATTTCAAAACTTTAAATTTTAAAATTTAAAAATTTAAATACTAAATTTTAATAATTTAAAAATTTAAATACTCAATTTTAAAAATTTAATTATTAAAACTTTAAATTTTAAAATTTAAAAATTTAAAAATTTAAATACTAAATATTAAAAATTTAATTATTAAAACTTTAAATTTTAAAATTTTAAAATTTAAATACTAAATATTAAAAATTTAATTATTAAAACGTTAAATTTTAAAATTTAAAAATTTAAATTTTAAAATTTAAAACTTTAAATTTTAAAATTTAAAAATTTAAATACTAAATTTTAAAAATTTAATTTCAAAACTTTAAATTTTAAAATTTAAAAATTTAAAAATTTAAATATTAAATTTTAAAAATTTGAATATTAAAACTTTAAATTTTAAAATTTAAAAATTTAAATACTAAATATTAAAAATTTAATTATTAAAACGTTAAATTTTAAAATTTAAAAATTTAAATTTTAAAATTTAAAAATTTAAATACTAAATTTTAATAATTTAAAAATATAAATACCCAATTTTAAAAATTTAATTATTAAAACTTTAAATTTAAAAAATTAAAAATTTAAATTTTAAAATTTAAAAATTTAAATTTTAAAATTTAAAACTTTAAATTTTAAAATTTAAAAATTTAAATACTAAATTTTAAAAATTTAATTTCAAAACTTTAAATTTTAAAATTTAAAAATTTAAATACTAAATTTTAATAATTTAAAAATTTAAATACTCAATTTTAAAAATTTAATTATTAAAACTTTAAATTTTAAAATTTAAAAATTTAAAAATTTAAATACTAAATATTAAATTTTAAAATTTAAAAATTTAAATACTAAATTTTAAAAATTTAATTTCAAAACTTTAAATTTTAAAATTTAAAAATTTAAATACTAAATTTTAATAATTTAAAAATTTAAATACTCAATTTTAAAAATTTAATTATTAAAACTTTAAATTTAAAAATTTAAATACTAAATATTAAAAATTTAATTATTAAAACTTTAAATTTTAAAATTTAAAAATTTAAATTTTAAAATTTAAAAATTTAAATACTAAATTTTAAAAATTTGAATATTAAAACTTTAAATTTTAAAATTTAAAAATTTAAATTTTAAAATTTAAAAATTTAAATTTTAAAATTTAAAAATTTAAATACTAAATTTTAAAAATTTAATTTCAAAACTTTAAATTTTAAAATTTAAAAATTTAAATACTAAATTTTAATAATTTAAAAATTTAAATACTCAATTTTAAAAATTTAATTATTAAAACTTTAAATTTTAAAATTTAAAAATTTAAAAATTTAAATACTAAATATTAAAAATTTAATTATTAAAACTTTAAATTTTAAAATTTTAAAATTTAAATAATAAATATTAAAAATTTAATTATTAAAACGTTAAATTTTAAAATTTAAAAATTTAAATTTTAAAATTTAAAACTTTAAATTTTAAAATTTAAAAATTTAAATACTAAATTTTAAAAATTTAATTTCAAAACTTTAAATTTTAAAATTTAAAAATTTAAATACTAAATTTTAATAATTTAAAAATTTAAATACTCAATTTTAAAAATTTAATTATTAAAACTTTAAATTTTAAAATTTAAAAATTTAAAAATTTAAATACTAAATATTAAAAATTTAATTATTAAAACTTTAAATTTTAAAATTTAAAAATTTAAATTTTAAAATTTAAGAATTTAAATTTTAAAATTTAAAAATTTAAATACTAAATATAAAAAATTTAATTATAAAAACTTTAAATTTTAAAATTTAATAACTTAAAAATTTAAATACTAAATTTTAAAAATTTAATTATTAAAACTTTAAATTTTAAAATTTAAAAATTTAAATACTAAATTTTAAAAATTTAAATATTAAAACTTTAAATTTTAAAATTTAAAAATTTAAATATTAAATTTTAAAAATTTGAATATTAAAATTTTAAATTTTAAAATTTAAAAATTTAAATACTAAATTTTAATAATTTAAAAATTTAAATACTCAATTTTAAAAATTTAATTATTAAAACTTTAAATTTTAAAATTTAAAAATTTTAAAATTTAAATACTAAATTTTAAAAATTTAATTATTAAAACTTTAAATTTTAAAAATTTAAAAATTTAAATACTCAATTTTAAAAATTTATTTATTAAAACTTTAAATTTAAAAATTTAAAAATTTAAATACAAAATTTTAAAAATTTAATTATTAAAACTTTAACTTTTAAAATTTAAAAATTTAAATACTAAATTTTAAAAATTTAATTATTTAAACTTTAAATTTTAAAATTTAAAAATTTAAATACTAAATTTTAAAAATTTAAATATTAAAACTTTAAATTTTAAAATTTAAAAATTTAAATAATAAATTTTAAAAATTTAATTATTAAAACGTTAAATTTTAAAATTTAAAAATTTAAAGTTTTAATATTTAAATTTTTAAAATTTAGTATTTAAATTTTTAAATTTTAAAATTTAAAGTTTAATTTTAAAAATTTAATTATTAAAACTTTAAATTTTAAAATTTAAAAATTTAAAAATTTAAATGCTAAATTTTAAAAATTTAATTACTAAAACGTTAAATTTTAAAATTTAAAAATCTAAATTTTAAAATTTAAAAATGTAAATTTTAAAATTTAAAAATTTAAATTTGAATATTTGAAAATTTAAATTTTAAAATTTAAAAATTTAAATACTAAATTTTAAAAATTTAATTATTAAAACTTTAAATTTTAAAATTTAAAAATTTAAAAATTTAAATACTAAATTTTAAAAATTTATTTATTAAAATTTTAAATTTTAAAATTTAAAAATTTAAATACTAAATTTTAAAAATTTAATTATTAAAACTTTAACTTTTAAAATTTAAAAATTTAAATACTAAATTTTAAAAATTTAATTATTAAAACTTTAAATTTTAAAATTTAAAAATTTAAAAATTTAAATATTAAATATTAAAAATTTAATTATTAAAACTTTAAATTTTAAAATTTAAAAATTTTAATTTTAAAATTTAAAAATTTAAATTTTAAAATTTAAAAATTTAAATACTAAATTTTAAAAATTTATTTATTAAAATTTTAAATTTTAAAATTTAAAAATTTAAATACTAAATTTTAAAAATTTAATTATTAAAACTTTAACTTTTAAAATTTAAAAATTTAAATACTAAATTTTAAAAATTTAATTATTAAAACTTTAAATTTTAAAATTTAAAAATTTAAATACTATATTTTAAACATTTAATTATTAAAACGTTAAATTTTAAAATTTAAAAATTTAAATTTTAAAATTTAAAAATTTAAATTTTAAAATATAAAAATTTAAATACTAAATTTTAAAAATTTAATTTCAAAACTTTAAATTTTAAAATTTAAAAATTTAAATACTAAATTTTAATAATTTAAAAATTTAAATACTCAATTTTAAAAATTTAATTATTAAAACTTTAAATTTAAAAATTTAAATACTAAATATTAAAAATTTAATTATTAAAACTTTAAATTTTAAAATTTAAAAATTTAAATTTTAAAATTTAAAAATTTAAATACTAAATTTTAAAAATTTGAATATTAAAACTTTAAATTTTAAAATTTAAAAATTTAAATTTTAAAATTTAAAAATTTAAATTTTAAAATTTAAAAATTCAAATACTAAATTTTAAAAATTTAATTTCAAAACTTTAAATTTTAAAATTTAAAAATTTAAATACTAAATTTTAATAATTTAAAAATTTAAATACTCAATTTTAAAAATTTAATTATTAAAACTTTAAATTTTAAAATTTAAAAATTTAAAAATTTAAATACTAAATATTAAAAATTTAATTATTAAAACTTTAAATTTTAAAATTTAAAAATTTAAATTTTAAAATTTAAAAATTTAAATTTTAAAATTTAAAAATTTAAATACTAAATTTAAAAAATTTAATTATAAAAACTTTAAATTTTAAAATTTAAAAATTTAAAAATTTAAATACTAAATTTTAAAAATTTAATTATTAAAACTTTAAATTTTAAAATTTAAAAATTTAAATACTAAATTTTAAAAATTTAAATATTAAAACTTTAAATTTTAAAATTTAAAAATTTAAATATTAAATTTTAAAAATTTGAATATTAAAACTTTAAATTTTAAAATTTAAAAATTTAAATACTAAATATTAAAAATTTATTTATTAAAACGTTAAATTTTAAAATTTAAAAATTTAAATTTTAAAATTTAAAAATTTAAATACTAAATTTTAATAATTTAAAAATATAAATACCCAATTTTAAAAATTTAATTATTAAAACTTTAAATTTAAAAATTTAAAAATTTAAATTTTAAAATTTAAAAATTTAAATTTTAAAATTTAAAACTTTAAATTTTAAAATTAAAAAATTTAAATACTAAATTTTAAAAATTTAATTTCAAAACTTTAAATTTTAAAATTTAAAAATTTAAAAATTTAAATACTAAATTTTAAAAATTTATTTATTAAAATTTTAAATTTTAAAATTTAAAAATTTAAATACTAAATTTTAAAAATTTAATTATTAAAACTTTAACTTTTAAAATTTAAAAATTTAAATACTAAATTTTAAAAATTTAATTATTAAAACTTTAAATTTTAAAATTTAAAAATTTAAATACTAAATTTTAAACATTTAATTATTAAAACGTTAAATTTTAAAATTTAAAAATTTAAATTTTAAAATTTAAAAATTTAAATTTTAAAATTTAAAAATTTAAATTTTAAAATTTAAAAATTTAAATACTAAATTTTAAAAATTTAATTTCAAAACATTAAATTTTAAAATTTAAAAATTTAAATACTAAATTTTAATAATTTAAAAATTTAAATACTAAATTTTAAAAAGTTAATTATTAAAACTTTAAATTTTAAAATTTAAAAATTTAAATATTAAATTTTAAAAATTTGAATATTAAAACTTTAAATTTTAAAATTTAAAAATTTAAATACTAAATTTTAAAAATTTAATTATTAAAACGTTAAATTTTAAAATTTAAAAATTTAAATTTTAAAATTTAAAAATTTAAATTTTAAAATTTAAAAATTTAAATACTAAATTTTAATAATTTAAAAATATAAATACTCAATTTTAAAAATTTAATTATTAAAACTTTAAATTTTAAAATTTAAAAATTTAAATACTAAATTTTAAAAATTTAAATATTAAAACTTTAAATTTTAAAATTTAAAAATTTAAATACTAAATTTTAAACATTTAATTATTAAAACGTTAAATTTTAAAATTTAAAAATTTAAATTTTAAAATTTAAAAATTTAAATACTAAATTTTAAAAATTTAATTTCAAAACTTTAAATTTTAAAATTTAAAAATTTAAATACAAAATTTTAAAAATTTAATTATTAAAACTTTAACTTTTAAAATTTAAAAATTTAAATACTAAATTTTAAAAATTTAATTATTTAAACTTTAAATTTTAAAATTTAAAAATTTTAAAATTTAAATACTAAATTTTAAAAATTTAATTATTAAAACTTTAAATTTTAAAAATTTAAAAATTTTAAAATTTAAATACTCAATTTTAAAAATTTAATTATTAAAAATTTAAATTTAAAGATTTAAAAATTTAAATACAAAATTTTAAAAATTTAATTATTAAAACTTTAACTTTTAAAATTTAAAAATTTAAATACTAAATTTTAAAAATTTAATTATTTAAACTTTAAATTTTAAAATTTAAAAATTTAAATACTAAATTTTAAAAATTTAAATATTAAAACTTTAAATTTTAAAATTTAAAAATTTAAATAATAAATTTTAAAAATTTAATTATTAAAACGTTAAATTTTAAAATATAAAAATTTAAAGTTTTAATATTTAAATTTTTAAAATTTAGTATTTAAATTTTTAAATTTTAAAATTTAAAGTTTAATTTTAAAAATTTAATTATTAAAACTTTAAATTTTAAAATTTAAAAATTTAAAAATTTAAATGCTAAATTTTAAAAATTTAATTACTAAAACGTTAAATTTAAAAATTTAAAAATCTAAATTTTAAAATTTAAAAATTTAAATTTTAAAATTTAAAAATTTATATTTGAATATTTAAAAATTTAAATTTTAAAATTTAAAAATTTAAATACTAAATTTTAAAAATTTAATTATTAAAACTTTAAATTTTAAAATTTAAAAATTTAAAAATTTAAATACTAAATTTTAAAAATTTATTTATTAAAATTTTAAATTTTAAAATTTAAAAATTTAAATACTAAATTTTAAAAATTTAATTATTAAAACTTTAACTTTTAAAATTTAAAAATTTAAATACTAAATTTTAAAAATTTAATTATTAAAACTTTAAATTTTAAAATTTAAAAATTTAAAAATTTAAATATTAAATATTAAAAATTTAATTATTAAAACTTTAAATTTTAAAATTTAAAAATTTAAATTTTAAAATTTAAAAATTTAAATACTAAATTTAAAAAATTTAATTATAAAAACTTTAAATTTTAAAATTTAAAAATTTAAAAATTTAAATACTAAATTTTAAAAATTTAATTATTAAAACTTTAAATTTTAAAATTTAAAAATTTAAATACTAAATTTTAAAAATTTATTTATTAAAATTTTAAATTTTAAAATTTAAAAATTTAAATACTAAAGTTTAAAAATTTAATTATTAAAACTTTAACTTTTAAAATTTAAAAATTTAAATACTAAATTTTAAAAATTTAATTATTAAAACTTTAAATTTTAAAATTTAAAAATTTAAATACTAAATTTTAAACATTTAATTATTAAAACGTTAAATTTTAAAATTTAAAAATTTAAATTTTAAAATTTAAAAATTTAAATTTTAAAATATAAAAATTTAGATACTAAATTTTAAAAATTTAATTTCAAAACTTTAAATTTTAAAATTTAAAAATTTAAATACTAAATTTTAATAATTTAAAAATTTAAATACTCAATTTTAAAAATTTAATTATTAAAACTTTAAATTTTAAAATTTAAAAATTTAAAAATTTAAATACTAAATATTAAAAATTTAATTTTTAAAACTTTAAATTTTAAAATTTAAAAATTTAAATTTTAAAATTTAAAAATTTAAATTTTAAAATTTAAAAATTTAAATACTAAATTTAAAAAATTTAATTATAAAAACTTTAAATTTTAAAATTTAAAAATTTAAAAATTTAAATACTAAATTTTAAAAATTTAATTATTAAAACTTAAAATTTTAAAATTTAAAAATTTAAATACTAAATTTTAAAAATTTAAATATTAAAACTTTAAATTTTAAAATTTAAAAATTTAAATATTAAAGTTTAAAAATTTGAATATTAAAACTTTAAATTTTAAAATTTAAAAATTTAAATACTAAATTTTAATAATTTAAAAATTTAAATACTCAATTTTAAAAATTTAATTATTAAAACTTTAAATTTTAAAATTTAAAAATTTAAAAATTTAAATACTAAATTTTAAAAATTTAATTATTAAAACTTTAAATTTTAAAAATTTAAAAATTTAAATACTCAATTTTAAAAATTTAATTATTAAAACTTTAACTTTTAAAATTTAAAAATTTAAATACAAAATTTTAAAAATTTAATTATTAAAACTTTAAATTTTAAAATTTAAAAATTTAAATTTTAAAATTTAAAAATTTAAATTTTAAAATTTAAAAATTTAAATACTAAATTTAAAAAATTTAATTATAAAAACATTAAATTTTAAAATTTAAAAATTTAAAAATTTAAATACTAAATTTTAAAAATTTAAATATTAAAACTTTAAATTTTAAAATTTAAATATTTAAATAATAAATTTTATAAATTTAATTATTAAAACGTTAAATTTTAAAATTTAAAAATTTAAAGTTTTAATATTTAAATTTTTAAAATTTTGTATTTAAATTTTTAAATTTAAATGCTAAATTTAAAAATTTAATTATTAAAACGTTAAATTTTAAAATTTAAAAATCTAAATTTTAAAATTTAAAAATTTAAATTTTAAAATTTAAAAATTTAAATACTAAATTTTAAAAATTTAAATATTAAAACTTTAAATTTTAAAATTTAAAAATTTAAATAATAAATTTTAAAAATTTAAAAATTTAAATTTTAAAATTTAAAAATTTAAATACTAGATTTTAAAAATTTAATTATTAAAACTTTAAATTTTAAAATTTAAAAATTTAAATACTAAATTTTTAAAATTGAATTATTAAGATTTTAAATTTTAAAATTTAAAAATTTAAATTTTAAAATTTAAAAATTTAAATTTTAAAATTTAAAAATTTAAATTTTAAAATTTAAAAATTTAAATTTTAAAATTTAAAAATTTAAAATTTAAAATTTAAAAATTTAAATACTAAATTTAAAAAATTTAATTATAAAAACTTTAAATTTTAAAATTTAAAAATTTAAAAATTTAAATACTAAATTTTAAAAATTTAATTATTAAAACTTAAAATTTTAAAATTTAAAAATTTAAATACTAAATTTTAAAAATTTAAATATTAAAAATTTAAATTTTAAAATTTAAAAATTTAAATATTAAAGTTTAAAAATTTGAATATTAAAACTTTAAATTTTAAAATTTAAAAATTTAAATACTAAATTTTAATAATTTAAAAATTTAATTACTCAATTTTAAAAATTTAATTATTAAAACTTTAAATTTTAAAATTTAAAAATTTAAAAATTTAAATACTAAATTTTAAAAATTTAATTATTAAAACTTTAAATTTTAAAATTTAAAAATTTAAAAATTTAAATGCTAAATTTTAAAAATTTAATTACTAAAACGTTAAATTTTAAAATTTAAAAATCTAAATTTTAAAATTTAAAAATTTAAATTTTAAAATTTAAAAATTTAAATTTGAATATTTAAAAATTTAAATTTTAAAATTTAAAAATTTAAATACTAAATTTTAAAAATTTAATTATTAAAACTTTAAATTTTAAAATTTAAAAATTTAAAAATTTAAAAATTTAAATACTAAATTTTAAAAATTTATTTATTAAAATTTTAAATTTTAAAATTTAAAAATTTAAATACTAAATTTTAAAAATTTAATTATTAAAACTTTAACTTTTAAAATTTAAAAATTTAAATACTAAATTTTAAAAATTTAATTATTAAAACTTTAAATTTTAAAATTTAAAAATTTAAAAATTTAAATACTAAATTTTAAAAATTTAATTATTAAAACTTTAAATTTTAAAATTTAAAAATTTAAATACTAAATTTTAAAAATTTATTTATTAAAATTTTAAATTTTAAAATTTAAAAATTTAAAAATTTAAATATTAAATATTAAAAATTTAATTATTAAAACTTTAAATTTTAAAATTTAAAATTTTAATTTTAAAATTTAAAAATTTAAATTTTAAAATTTAAAAATTTAAATACTAAATTTAAAAAATTTAATTATAAAAACTTTAAATTTTAAAATTTAAAAATTTAAAAATTTAAATACTAAATTTTAAAAATTTAATTATTAAAACTTTAAATTTTAAAATTTAAAAATTTAAATACTAAATTTTAAAAATTTATTTATTAAAATTTTAAATTTTAAAATTTAAAAATTTAAATACTAAATTTTAAACATTTAATTATTAAAACGTTAAATTTTAAAATTTAAAAATTTAAATTTTAAAATTTAAAAATTTAAATTTTAAAATATAAAAATTTAAATACTAAATTTTAAAAATTTAATTTCAAAACTTTAAATTTTAAAATTTAAAAATTTAAATACTAAATTTTAATAATTTAAAAATTTAAATACTCAATTTTAAAAATTTAATTATTAAAACTTTAAATTTTAAAATTTAAAAATTTAAAAATTTAAATACTAAATATTAAAAATTTAATATTTAAAACTTTAAATTTTAAAATTTAAAAATTTAAATTTTAAAATTTAAAAATTTAAATTTTAAAATTTAAAAATTTAAATACTAAATTTAAAAAATTTAATTATAAAAACTTTAAATTTTAAAATTTAAAAATTTAAAAATTTAAATACTAAATTTTAAAAATTTAATTATTAAAACTTAAAATTTTAAAATTTAAAAATTTAAATACTAAATTTTAAAAATTTAAATATTAAAACTTTAAATTTTAAAATTTAAAAATTTAAATATTAAAGTTTAAAAATTTGAATATTAAAACTTTAAATTTTAAAATTTAAAAATTTAAATACTAAATTTTAATAATTTAAAAATTTAAATACTCAATTTTAAAAATTTAATTATTAAAACTTTAAATTTTAAAATTTAAAAATTTAAAAATTTAAATACTAAATTTTAAAAATTTAATTATTAAAACTTTAAATTTTAAAAATTTAAAAATTTAAATACTCAATTTTAAAAATTTAATTATTAAAACTTTAACTTTTAAAATTTAAAAATTTAAATACAAAATTTTAAAAATTTAATTATTAAAACTTTAACTTTTAAAATTTAAAAATTTAAATACTAAATTTTAAAAATTTAATTATTTAAACTTTAAATTTTAAAATTTAAAAATTTAAATAATAAATTTTATAAATTTAATTATTAAAACGTTAAATTTTAAAATTTAAAAATTTAAAGTTTTAATATTTAAATTTTTAAAATTTTGTATTTAAATTTTTAAATTTTAAAATTTAAAGTTTAATTTTAAAAATTTAATTATTAAAACTTTAAATTTTAAAATTTAAAAATTTAAAAATTTAAATGCTAAATTTAAAAATTTAATTATTAAAACGTTAAATTTTAAAATTTAAAAATCTAAATTTTAAAATTTAAAAATTTAAATTTTAAAATTTAAAAATTTAAATACTAAATTTTAAAAATTTAATTATTAAAACTTTAAATTTTAAAATTTAAAAATTTAAAAATTTAAATACTAAATTTTAAAAATTTAATTATTAAAACGTTAAATTTTAAAATTTAAAAATCTAAATTTTAAAATTTAAAAATTTAAATTTTAAAATTTAAAAATTTAAATACTAAATTTTAAAAATTTAAATATTAAAACTTTAAATTTTAAAATTTAAAAATTTAAATAATAAATTTTAAAAATTTAATTATTAAAACGTTAAATTTTAAAATTTAAAAATTTAAATTTTAAAATTTAAAAATTTAAATTTTAAAATTTTAAAATTTAAATACTAAATTTTAAAAATTTAATTACTAAAACTTTAAATTTTAAAATTTAAAAATTTAAATACTAAATTTTTAAAATTGAATTATTAAGATTTTAAATTTTAAAATTTAAAAATTTAAATTTTAAAATTTAAAAATTTAAATTTTAAAATTTAAAAATTTAAATTTTAAAATTTAAAAATTTAAATTTTAAAATTTAAAAATTTAAATTTTAAAATTTAAAAATTTAAATTTTAAAATTTAAAAATTTAAATTTGAATATTTAAAAATTTAAATTTTAAAATTTAAAAATTTAAATTTTAAAATTTAAAAATTTAAATACTAAATTTTAAAAATTTAATTATTAAAACATTAAATTTTAAAATTTAAAAATTTAAAAATTTAAATACTAAATTTTAAAAATTTATTTATTAAAATTTTAAATTTTAAAATTTAAAAATTTAAATACTAAATTTTAAAAATTTAATTATTAAAAGTTTAACTTTTAAAATTTAAAAATTTAAATACTAAATTTTAAAAATTTAATTATTAAAACTTTAAATTTTAAAATTTAAAAATTTAAATATTAAATTTTAAAAATTTGAATATTAAAACTTTAAATTTTAAAATTTAAAAATTTAAATACTAAATTTTAAAAATTTAATTATTAAAACGTTAAATTTTAAAATTTAAAAATTTAAATTTTAAAATTTAAAAATTTAAATTTTAAAATTTAAAAATTTAAATTTTAAAATTTAAAAATTTAAATACTAAATTTTAAAAATTTAATTATTAAAACATTAAATTTTAAAATTTAAAAATTTAAAAATTTAAATACTAAATTTTAAAAATTTATTTATTAAAATTTTAAATTTTAAAATTTAAAAATTTAAATACTAAATTTTAAAAATTTAATTATTAAAAGTTTAAATTTTAAAATTTAAAAATTTAAATACTAAATTTTAAAAATTTAATTATTAAAACTTTAAATTTTAAAATTTAAAAATTTAAATATTAAATTTTAAAAATTTGAATATTAAAACTTTAAATTTTAAAATTTAAAAATTTAAATACTAAATTTTAAAAATTTAATTATTAAAACGTTAAATTTTAAAATTTAAAAATTTAAATTTTAAAATTTAAAAATTTAAATTTTAAAATTTAAAAATTTAAATACTAAATTTTAATAATTTAAAAATATAAATACTCAATTTTAAAAATTTAATTATTAAAACTTTAAATTTTAAAATTTAAAAATTTAAATACTAAATTTTAAAAATTTAAATATTAAAACTTTAAATTTTAAAATTTAAAAATTTAAATACTAAATTTTAAACATTTAATTATTAAAACGTTAAATTTTAAAATTTAAAAATTTAAATTTTAAAATTTAAAAATTTAAATACTAAATTTTAAAAATTTAATTTCAAAACTTTAAATTTTAAAATTTAAAAATTTAAATACAAAATTTTAAAAATTTAATTATTAAAACTAACTTTTAAAATTTAAAAATTTAAATACTAAATTTTAAAAATTTAATTATTTAAACTTTAAATTTTAAAATTTAAAAATTTAAATACTAAATTTTAAAAATTTAAATATTAAAACATTAAATTTTAAAATTTAAAAATTTAAATATTAAATTTTAAAAATTTGAATATTAAAACTTTAAATTTTAAAATTTAAAAATTTAAATACTAAATTTTAATAATTTAAAAATTTAAATACTCAATTTTAAAAATTTAAATATTAAAACTTTAAATTTTAAAATTTAAAAATTTAAATAATAAATTTTAAAAATTTAATTATTAAAACTTTAAATTTTAAAATTTAAAAATTTTAAAATTTAAATACTAAATTTTAAAAATTTAATTATTAAAACTTTAAATTTTAAAAATTTAAAAATTTAAATACTCAATTTTAAAAATTTAATTATTAAAACTTTAAATTTAAAAATTTAAAAATTTAAATACAAAATTTTAAAAATTTAATTATTAAAACTTTAACTTTTAAAATTTAAAAATTTAAATACTAAATTTTAAAAATTGAATTATTTAAACTTTAAATTTTAAAATTTAAAAATTTAAATACTAAATTTTAAAAATTTAAATATTAAAACTTTAAATTTTAAAATTTAAAAATTTAAATAATAAATTTTAAAAATTTAATTATTAAAACGTTAAATTTTAAAATATAAAAATTTAAAGTTTTAATATTTAAATTTTTAAAATTTAGTATTTAAATTTTTAAATTTTAAAATTTAAAGTTTAATTTTAAAAATTTAATTATTAAAACTTTAAATTTTAAAATTTAAAAATTTAAAAATTTAAATGCTAAATTTTAAAAATTTAATTACTAAAACGTTAAATTTTAAAATTTAAAAATCTAAATTTTAAAATTTAAAAATTTAAATTTTAAAATTTAAAAATTTAAATTTGAATATTTAAAAATTTAAATTTTAAAATTTAAAAATTTAAATACTAAATTTTAAAAATTTAATTATTAAAACTTTAAATTTTAAAATTTAAAAATTTAAAAATTTAAATACTAAATTTTAAAAATTTATTTATTAAAATTTTAAATTTTAAAATTTAAAAATTTAAATACTAAATTTTAAAAATTTAATTATTAAAACTTTAACTTTTAAAATTTAAAAATTTAAATACTAAATTTTAAAAATTTAATTATTAAAACTTTAAATTTTAAAATTTAAAAATTTAAATACTAAATTTTAAACATTTAATTATTAAAACGTTAAATTTTAAAATTTAAAAATTTAAATTTTAAAATTTAAAAATTTAAATTTTAAAATATAAAAATTTAAATACTAAATTTTAAAAATTTAATTTCAAAACTTTAAATTTTAAAATTTAAAAATTTAAAAATTTAAATACTAAATTTTAAAAATTTAATTATTAAAACTTAAAATTTTAAAATTTAAAAATTTAAATACTAAATTTTAAAAATTTAAATATTAAAACTTTAAATTTTAAAATTTAAAAATTTAAATATTAAAGTTTAAAAATTTGAATATTAAAACTTTAAATTTTAAAATTTAAAAATTTAAATACTAAATTTTAATAATTTAAAAATTTAAATACTCAATTTTAAAAATTTAATTATTAAAACTTTAAATTTTAAAATTTAAAAATTTAAATAATAAATTTTATAAATTTAATTATTAAAACTTTAAATTTTAAAATTTAAAAATTTAAAAATTTAAATACTAAATTTTAAAAATTTAATTATTAAAACTTTAAATTTTAAAATTTAAAAATTTAAATACTAAATTTTAAACATTTAATTATTAAAACGTTAAATTTTAAAATTTAAAAATTTAAATTTTAAAATTTAAAAATTTAAATTTTAAAATATAAAAATTTAAATACTAAATTTTAAAAATTTAATTTCAAAACTTTAAATTTTAAAATTTAAAAATTTAAAAATTTAAATACTAAATTTTAAAAATTTAATTATTAAAACTTAAAATTTTAAAATTTAAAAATTTAAATACTAAATTTTAAAAATTTAAATATTAAAACTTTAAATTTTAAAATTTAAAAATTTAAATATTAAAGTTTAAAAATTTGAATATTAAAACTTTAAATTTTAAAATTTAAAAATTTAAATACTAAATTTTAATAATTTAAAAATTTAAATACTCAATTTTAAAAATTTAATTATTAAAACTTTAAATTTTAAAATTTAAAAATTTAAAAATTTAAATACTAAATTTTAAAAATTTAATTGTTAAAACTTTAAATTTTAAAAATTTAAAAATTTAAATACTCAATTTTAAAAATTTAATTATTAAAACTTTAACTTTTAAATTTTAAAAATTTAAATACAAAATTTTAAAAATTTAATTATTAAAACTTTAACTTTTAAAATTTAAAAATTTAAATACTAAATTTTAAAAATTTAATTATTTAAACTTTAAATTTTAAAATTTAAAAATTTAAATACTAAATTTTAAAAATTTAAATATTAAAACTTTAAATTTTAAAATTTAAAAATTTAAATAATAAATTTTATAAATTTAATTATTAAAACGTTAAATTTTAAAATTTAAAAATCTAAATTTTAAAATTTAAAAATTTAAATACTAAATTTTAAAAATTTAAATATTAAAACTTTAAATTTTAAAATTTAAAAATTTAAATAATAAATTTTAAAAATTTAATTATTAAAACGTTAAATTTTAAAATTTAAAAATTTAAATTTTAAAATTTAAAAATTTAAATTTTAAAATTTAAAAATTTAAATACTAAATTTTAAAAATTTAATTATTAAAACTTTAAATTTTAAAATTTAAAAATTTAAATACTAAATTTTTAAAATTGAATTATTAAGATTTTAAATTTTAAAATTTAAAAATTTAAATTTTAAAATTTAAAAATTTAAATTTTAAAATTTAAAAATTTAAATTTGAATATTTAAAAATTTAAATTTTAAAATTTAAAAATTTAATAGTTAAATTTTTAAAATTTACTATTTAAATTTTTAAATTTTAAAATTTAATATTTTAATAGTTAAATTTTTAAAATTTAGTATTTAAATTTTTAAATTTTAAAATTTAAAAGTTTAATAGTTAAATTTTTAAAATTTAGTATTTAAATTTTTAAATTTTAAAATTTAAAATTTTAATAGTTAAACTTTTAAAATTTAGTATTTAAATTTTTAAATTTTAAAATTTAAAATTTTAATAGTTAAATTTTTAAAATTTAATATTTAAATTTTTAAATTTTAAAATTTAATATTTTAATAGTTAAATTTTTAAAATTTAGTATTTAAATTTTTAAATTTTAAAATTTAAAATTTTAATAGTTAAATTTTTAAAATTTAGTATTTAAATTTTCAAATTTTAAAATTTAAAATTTTAATAATTAAATTTTTAAAATTTAGTATTTAAATTTTTAAATTTTAAAATTTAAAATTTTAATAATTAAATTTTTAAAATTTAGTATTTAAATTTTTAAATTTTAAAATTTAAATTTTTAAATTTTAAAATTTAAAATTTTAATAATTAAATTTTTAAAATTTAGTATTTAAATTTTTAAATTTTAAAATTTAAATTTTTAAATTTTAATAATTAAATTTTTAAAATTTAGTATTTAAATTTTTAAATTTTAAAATTTAAAATTTTAATAATTAAATTTTTAAAATTTAGTTTTAAATTTTTAAATTTTAAAATTTAAATTTTTAAATTTTAAAATTTAAAGTTTTAATATTTAAATTTTTAAAATTTAGTATTTAAATTTTTAAATTTTAAAATTTAAAATTTTAATAGTTAAATTTTTAAAATTTAGTATTTAAATTTTTAAATTTTAAAATTTAAAATTTTAATAATTAAATTTTTAAAATTTAGTATTTAAATTTTTAAATTTTTAAAACTATTAAATTTTAAAATTTTAATAGTTAAATTTTTAAAATTTAGTATTTAAATTTTTAAATTTTAAAATTTAAAATTTTAATAATTAAATTTTTAAAATTTAGTATTTAAATTTTTAAATTTTAAAATTTAAAATTTTAATAATTAAATTTTTAAAATTTAGTATTTAAATTTTTAAATTTTAAAATTTAAAATTTTAATAGTTAAATTTTTAAAATTTAGTATTTAAATTTTTAAATTTTAAAATTTAAAATTTTAATAGTTAAATTTTTAAAATATAGTATTTAAATTTTTAAATTTTAAAATTTAATATTTTAATAGTTAAATTTTTAAAATTTAGTATTTAAATTTTTAAATTTTAAAATTTAAAAATCTAAATTTTAAAATTTAAAAATTTAAATTTTAAAATTTAAAAATTTAAATTTGAATATTTAAAAATTTAAATTTTAAAATTTAAAAATTTAAATACTAAATTTTAAAAATTTAATTATTAAAACTTTAAATTTTAAAATTTAAAAATTTAAAAATTTAAATACTAAATTTTAAAAATTTATTTATTAAAATTTTAAATTTTAAAATTTAAAAATTTAAATACTAAATTTTAAAAATTTAATTATTAAAACTTTAAATTTTAAAATTTAAAAATTTAAATACTAAATTTTTAAAATTGAATTATTAAGATTTTAAATTTTAAAATTTAAAAATTTAAATTTTAAAATTTAAAAATTTAAATTTTAAAATTTAAAAATTTAAATTTTAAAATTTAAAAATTTAAATTTTAAAATTTAAAAATTTAAATTTTAAAATTTAAAAATTTAAATTTTAAAATTTAAAAATTTAAATTTGAATATTTAAAAATTTAAATTTTAAAATTTAAAAATTTAAATTTTAAAATTTAAAAATTTAAATACTAAATTTTAAAAATTTAATTATTAAAACATTAAATTTTAAAATTTAAAAATTTAAAAATTTAAATACTAAATTTTAAAAATTTATTTATTAAAATTTTAAATTTTAAAATTTAAAAATTTAAATACTAAATTTTAAAAATTTAAATATTAAAACTTTAAATTTTAAAATTTAAAAATTTAAATAATAAATTTTATAAATTTAATTATTAAAACGTTAAATTTTAAAATTTAAAAATCTAAATTTTAAAATTTAAAAATTTAAATTTTAAAATTTAAAAATTTAAATACTAAATTTTAAAAATTTAAATATTAAAACTTTAAATTTTAAAATTTAAAAATTTAAATAATAAATTTTAAAAATTTAATTATTAAAACGTTAAATTTTAAAATTTAAAAATTTAAATTTTAAAATTTAAAAATTTAAATTTTAAAATTTAAAAATTTAAATACTAAATTTTAAAAATTTAATTATTAAAACTTTAAATTTTAAAATTTAAAAATTTAAATACTAAATTTTTAAAATTGAATTATTAAGATTTTAAATTTTAAAATTTAAAAATTTAAATTTTAAAATTTAAAAATTTAAATTTTAAAATTTAAAAATTTAAATTTGAATATTTAAAAATTTAAATTTTAAAATTTAAAAATTTAATAGTTAAATTTTTAAAATTAAGTATTTAAATTTTTAAATTTTAAAATTTAATATTTTAATAGTTAAATTTTTAAAATTTAGTATTTAAATTTTTAAATTTTAAAATTTAAAAGTTTAATAGTTAAATTTTTAAAATTTAGTATTTAAATTTTTAAATTTTAAAATTTAAAATTTTAATAGTTAAATTTTTAAAATTTAGTATTTAAATTTTTAAATTTTAAAATTTAAAATTTTAATAGTTAAATTTTTAAAATTTAATATTTAAATTTTTAAATTTTAAAATTTAATATTTTAATAGTTAAATTTTTAAAATTTAGTATTTAAATTTTTAAATTTTAAAATTTAAAATTTTAATAGTTAAATTTTTAAAATTTAGTATTTAAATTTTCAAATTTTAAAATTTAAAATTTTAATAATTAAATTTTTAAAATTTAGTATTTAAATTTTTAAATTTTAAAATTTAAAATTTTAATAATTAAATTTTTAAAATTTAGTATTTAAATTTTTAAATTTTAAAATTTAAATTTTTAAATTTTAAAATTTAAAATTTTAATAATTAAATTTTTAAAATTTAGTATTTAAATTTTTAAATTTTAAAATTTAAATTTTTAAATTTTAATAATTAAATTTTTAAAATTTAGTATTTAAATTTTTAAATTTTAAAATTTAAAATTTTAATAATTAAATTTTTAAAATTTAGTTTTAAATTTTTAAATTTTAAAATTTAAATTTTTAAATTTTAAAATTTAAAGTTTTAATATTTAAATTTTTAAAATTTAGTATTTAAATTTTTAAATTTTAAAATTTAAAATTTTAATAGTTAAATTTTTAAAATTTAGTATTTAAATTTTTAAATTTTAAAATTTAAAATTTTAATAATTAAATTTTTAAAATTTAGTATTTAAATTTTTAAATTTTTAAAACTATTAAATTTTAAAATTTTAATAGTTAAATTTTTAAAATTTAGTATTTAAATTTTTAAATTTTAAAATTTAAAATTTTAATAATTAAATTTTTAAAATTTGGTATTTAAATTTTTAAATTTTAAAATTTAAAATTTTAATAATTAAATTTTTAAAATTTAGTATTTAAATTTTTAAATTTTAAAATTTAAAATTTTAATAGTTAAATTTTTAAAATTTAGTATTTAAATTTTTAAATTTTAAAATTTAAAATTTTAATAGTTAAATTTTTAAAATATAGTATTTAAATTTTTAAATTTTAAAATTTAATATTTTAATAGTTAAATTTTTAAAATTTAGTATTTAAATTTTTAAATTTTAAAATTTAAAAATCTAAATTTTAAAATTTAAAAATTTAAATTTTAAAATTTAAAAATTTAAATTTGAATATTTAAAAATTTAAATTTTAAAATTTAAAAATTTAAATACTAAATTTTAAAAATTTAATTATTAAAACTTTAAATTTTAAAATTTAAAAATTTAAAAATTTAAATACTAAATTTTAAAAATTTATTTATTAAAATTTTAAATTTTAAAATTTAAAAATTTAAATACTAAATTTTAAAAATTTAATTATTAAAACTTTAACTTTTAAAATTTAAAAATTTAAATACTAAATTTTAAAAATTTAATTATTAAAACTTTAAATTTTAAAATTTAAAAATTTAAAAATTTAAATACTAAATTTTAAAAATTTAATTATTAAAACGTTAAATTTTAAAATTTAAAAATCTAAATTTTAAAATTTAAAAATTTAAATTTTAAAATTTAAAAATTTAAATACTAAATTTTAAAAATTTAAATATTAAAACTTTAAATTTTAAAATTTAAAAATTTAAATAATAAATTTTAAAAATTTAATTATTAAAACGTTAAATTTTAAAATTTAAAAATTTAAATTTTAAAATTTAAAAATTTAAATTTTAAAATTTAAAAATTTAAATACTAAATTTTAAAAATTTAATTATTAAAACTTTAAATTTTAAAATTTAAAAATTTAAATACTAAATTTTTAAAATTGAATTATTAAGATTTTAAATTTTAAAATTTAAAAATTTAAATTTTAAAATTTAAAAATTTAAATTTGAATATTTAAAAATTTAAATTTTATAATTTAAAAATTTAAATTTTAAAATTTAAAAATTTAAATACTAAATTTTAAAAATTTAATTATTAAAACATTAAATTTTAAAATTTAAAAATTTAAAAATTTAAATACTAAATTTTAAAAATTTATTTATTAAAATTTTAAATTTTAAAATTTAAAAATTTAAATACTAAATTTTAAAAATTTAATTATTAAAAGTTTAACTTTTAAAATTTAAAAATTTAAATACTAAATTTTAAAAATTTAATTATTAAAACTTTAAATTTTAAAATTTAAAAATTTAAATATTAAATTTTAAAAATTTGAATATTAAAACTTTAAATTTTAAAATTTAAAAATTTAAATACTAAATTTTAAAAATTTAATTATTAAAACGTTAAATTTTAAAATTTAAAAATTTAAATTTTAAAATTTAAAAATTTAAATTTTAAAATTTAAAAATTTAAATTTTAAAATTTAAAAATTTAAATACTAAATTTTAATAATTTAAAAATATAAATACTCAATTTTAAAAATTTAATTATTAAAACTTTAAATTTTAAAATTTAAAAATTTAAATACTAAATTTTAAAAATTTAAATATTAAAACTTTAAATTTTAAAATTTAAAAATTTAAATACTAAATTTTAAACATTTAATTATTAAAACGTTAAATTTTAAAATTTAAAAATTTAAATTTTAAAATTTAAAAATTTAAATACTAAATTTTAAAAATTTAATTTCAAAACTTTAAATTTTAAAATTTAAAAATTTAAATACAAAATTTTAAAAATTTAATTATTAAAACTTTAACTTTTAAAATTTAAAAATTTAAATACTAAATTTTAAAAATTTAATTATTTAAACTTTAAATTTTAAAATTTAAAAATTTAAATACTAAATTTTAAAAATTTAAATATTAAAACATTAAATTTTAAAATTTAAATATTAAATTTTAAAAATTTGAATATTAAAACTTTAAATTTTAAAATTTAAAAATTTAAATACTAAATTTTAATAATTTAAAAATTTAAATACTCAATTTTAAAAATTTAAATATTAAAACTTTAAATTTTAAAATTTAAAAATTTAAATAATAAATTTTAAAAATTTAATTATTAAAACTTTAAATTTTAAAATTTAAAAATTTTAAAATTTAAATACTAAATTTTAAAAATTTAATTATTAAAACTTTAAATTTTAAAAATTTAAAAATTTAAATACTCAATTTTAAAAATTTAATTATTAAAACTTTAAATTTAAAAATTTAAAAATTTAAATACAAAATTTTAAAAATTTAATTATTAAAACTTTAACTTTTAAAATTTAAAAATTTAAATACTAAATTTTAAAAATTTAATTATTTAAACTTTAAATTTTAAAATTTAAAAATTTAAATACTAAATTTTAAAAATTAAAATATTAAAACTTTAAATTTTAAAATTTAAAAATTTAAATAATAAATTTTAAAAATTTAATTATTAAAACGTTAAATTTTAAAATATAAAAATTTAAAGTTTTAATATTTAAATTTTTAAAATTTAGTATTTAAATTTTTAAATTTTAAAATTTAAAGTTTAATTTTAAAAATTTAATTATTAAAACTTTGAATTTTAAAATTTAAAAATTTAAAAATTTAAATGCTAAATTTTAAAAATTTAATTACTAAAACGTTAAATTTTAAAATTTAAAATTCTAAATTTTAAAATTTAAAAATTTAAATTTTAAAATTTAAAAATTTAAATTTGAATATTTAAAAATTTAAATTTTAAAATTTAAAAATTTAAATACTAAATTTTAAAAATTTAATTATTAAAACTTTAAATTTTAAAATTTAAAAATTTAAAAATTTAAATACTAAATTTTAAAAATTTATTTATTAAAATTTTAAATTTTAAAATTTAAAAATTTAAATACTAAATTTTAAAAATTTAATTATTAAAACTTTAACTTTTAAAATTTAAAAATTTAAATACTAAATTTTAAAAATTTAATTATTAAAACTTTAAATTTTAAAATTTAAAAATTTAAATACTAAATTTTAAACATTTAATTATTAAAACGTTAAATTTTAAAATTTAAAAATTTAAATTTTAAAATTTAAAAATTTAAATTTTAAAATATAAAAATTTAAATACTAAATTTTAAAAATTTAATTTCAAAACTTTAAATTTTAAAATTTAAAAATTTAAAAATTTAAATACTACATTTTAAAAATTTAATTATTAAAACTTAAAATTTTAAAATTTAAAAATTTAAATACTAAATTTTAAAAATTTAAATATTAAAACTTTAAATTTTAAAATTTAAAAATTTAAATATTAAAGTTTAAAAATTTGAATATTAAAACTTTAAATTTTAAAATTTAAAAATTTAAATACTAAATTTTAATAATTTAAAAATTTAAATACTCAATTTTAAAAATTTAATTATTAAAACTTTAAATTTTAAAATTTAAAAATTTAAAAATTTAAAAATTTAAATACTAAATTTTAAAAATTTAATTATTAAAACTTTAAATTTTAAAAATTTAAAAATTTAAATACTCAATTTTAAAAATTTAATTATTAAAACTTTAACTTTTAAAATTTAAAAATTTAAATACAAAATTTTAAAAATTTAATTATTAAAACTTTAACTTTTAAAATTTAAAAATTTAAATACTAAATTTTAAAAATTTAATTATTTAAACTTTAAATTTTAAAATTTAAAAATTTAAATACTAAATTTTAAAAATTTAAATATTAAAACTTTAAATTTTAAAATTTAAAAATTTAAATAATAAATTTTATAAATTTAATTATTAAAACGTTAAATTTTAAAATTTAAAAATCTAAATTTTAAAATTTAAAAATTTAAATTTTAAAATTTAAAAATTTAAATACTAAATATTAAAAATTTAAATATTAAAACTTTAAATTTTAAAATTTAAAAATTTAAATAATAAATTTTAAAAATTTAATTATTAAAACGTTAAATTTTAAAATTTAAAAATTTAAATACTAAATTTTAAAAATTTAATTATTAAAACTTTAAATTTTAAAATTTAAAAATTTAAATACTAAATTTTAAAAATTTAATTATTAAAACTTTAAATTTTAAAATTTAAAAATTTAAATACTAAATTTTAAACATTTAATTATTAAAACGTTAAATTTTAAAATTTAAAAATTTAAATTTTAAAATTTAAAAATTTAAATTTTAAAATATAAAAATTTAAATACTAAATTTTAAAAATTTAATTTCAAAACTTTAAATTTTAAAATTTAAAAATTTAAAAATTTAAATACTAAATTTTAAAAATTTAATTATTAAAACTTAAAATTTTAAAATTTAAAAATTTAAATACTAAATTTTAAAAATTTAAATATTAAAACTTTAAATTTTAAAATTTAAAAATTTAAATATTAAAGTTTAAAAATTTGAATATTAAAACTTTAAATTTTAAAATTTAAAAATTTAAATACTAAATTTTAATAATTTAAAAATTTAAATACTCAATTTTAAAAATTTAATTATTAAAACTTTAAATTTTAAAATTTAAAAATTTAAAAATTTAAAAATTTAAATACTAAATTTTAAAAATTTAATTATTAAAACTTTAAATTTTAAAAATTTAAAAATTTAAATACTCAATTTTAAAAATTTAATTATTAAAACTTTAACTTTTAAAATTTAAAAATTTAAATACAAAATTTTAAAAATTTAATTATTAAAACTTTAACTTTTAAAATTTAAAAATTTAAATACTAAATTTTAAAAATTTATTTATTAAAATTTTAAATTTTAAAATTTAAAAATTTAAATACTAAATTTTAAAAATTTAATTATTAAAACTTTAACTTTTAAAATTTAAAAATTTAAATACTAAATTTTAAAAATTTAATTATTAAAACTTTAAATTTTAAAATTTAAAAATTTAAATACTAAATTTTAAACATTTAATTATTAAAACGTTAAATTTTAAAATTTAAAAATTTAAATTTTAAAATTTAAAAATTTAAATTTTAAAATATAAAAATTTAAATACTAAATTTTAAAAATTTAATTTCAAAACTTTAAATTTTAAAATTTAAAAATTTAAAAATTTAAATACTAAATTTTAAAAATTTAATTATTAAAACTTAAAATTTTAAAATTTAAAAATTTAAATACTAAATTTTAAAAATTTAAATATTAAAACTTTAAATTTTAAAATTTAAAAATTTAAATATTAAAGTTTAAAAATTTGAATATTAAAACTTTAAATTTTAAAATTTAAATATTTAAATACTAAATTTTAATAATTTAAAAATTTAAATACTCAATTTTAAAAATTTAATTATTAAAACTTTAAATTTTAAAATTTAAAAATTTAAAAATTTAAATACTAAATTTTAAAAATTTAATTATTAAAACTTTAAATTTTAAAAATTTAAAAATTTAAATACTCAATTTTAAAAATTTAATTATTAAAACTTTAACTTTTAAAATTTAAAAATTTAAATACAAAATTTTAAAAATTTAATTATTAAAACTTTAACTTTTAAAATTTAAAAATTTAAATACTAAATTTTAAAAATTTAATTATTTAAACTTTAAATTTTAAAATTTAAAAATTTAAATACTAAATTTTAAAAATTTAAATATTAAAACTTTAAATTTTAAAATTTAAAAATTTAAATAATAAATTTTATAAATTTAATTATTAAAACGTTAAATTTTAAAATTTAAAAATCTAAATTTTAAAATTTAAAAATTTAAATTTTAAAATTTAAAAATTTAAATACTAAATATTAAAAATTTAAATATTAAAACTTTAAATTTTAAAATTTAAAAATTTAAATAATAAATTTTAAAAATTTAATTATTAAAACGTTAAATTTTAAAATTTAAAAATTTAAATACTAAATTTTAAAAATTTAATTATTAAAACTTTAAATTTTAAAATTTAAAAATTTAAATACTAAATTTTAAAAATTTAATTATTAAAACTTTAAATTTTAAAATTTAAAAATTTAAATACTAAATTTTAAACATTTAATTATTAAAACGTTAAATTTTAAAATTTAAAAATTTAAATTTTAAAATTTAAAAATTTAAATTTTAAAATATAAAAATTTAAATACTAAATTTTAAAAATTTAATTTCAAAACTTTAAATTTTAAAATTTAAAAATTTAAAAATTTAAATACTAAATTTTAAAAATTTAATTATTAAAACTTAAAATTTTAAAATTTAAAAATTTAAATACTAAATTTTAAAAATTTAAATATTAAAACTTTAAATTTTAAAATTTAAAAATTTAAATATTAAAGTTTAAAAATTTGAATATTAAAACTTTAAATTTTAAAATTTAAAAATTTAAATACTAAATTTTAATAATTTAAAAATTTAAATACTCAATTTTAAAAATTTAATTATTAAAACTTTAAATTTTAAAATTTAAAAATTTAAAAATTTAAAAATTTAAATACTAAATTTTAAAAATTTAATTATTAAAACTTTAAATTTTAAAAATTTAAAAATTTAAATACTCAATTTTAAAAATTTAATTATTAAAACTAACTTTTAAAATTTAAAAATTTAAATACAAAATTTTAAAAATTTAATTATTAAAACTTTAAATTTTAAAATTTAAAAATTTAAATACTAAATTTTAAAAATTTAAATATTAAAACTTTAAATTTTAAAATTTAAAAATTTAAATAATAAATTTTATAAATTTAATTATTAAAACGTTAAATTTTAAAATTTAAAAATCTAAATTTTAAAATTTAAAAATTTAAATTTTAAAATTTAAAAATTTAAATACTAAATATTAAAAATTTAAATATTAAAACTTTAAATTTTAAAATTTAAAAATTTAAATAATAAATTTTAAAAATTTAATTATTAAAACGTTAAATTTTAAAATTTAAAAATTTAAATACTAAATTTTAAAAATTTAATTATTAAAACTTTAAATTTTAAAATTTAAAAATTTAAATACTAAATTTTTAAAATTGAATTATTAAGATTTTAAATTTTAAAATTTAAAAATTTAATAGTTAAATTTTTAAAATTTAGTATTTAAATTTTTAAATTTTAAAATTTAAAAGTTTAATAGTTAAATTTTTAAAATTTAGTATTTAAATTTTTAAATTTTAAAATTTAAAATTTTAATAGTTAAATTTTTAAAATTTAGTATTTAAATTTTTAAATTTTAAAATTTAAAATTTTAATAGTTAAATTTTTAAAATTTAATATTTAAATTTTTAAATTTTAAAATTCAAAGTTTTAATAATTAAATTTTTAAAATTAAACTTTAAATTTTAAAATTTAAAAATTTAAATACTAAATTTTAAAAATTTAAATATTAAAACTTTAAATTTTTATATTTTAAAATTTAACGTTTTAATAATTAAATTTTTAAAATTTATTATTTAAATTTTTAAATTTTAAAATTTAAAGTTTAATTTTAAAAATTTAATTATTAAAACTTTGAATTTTAAAATTTAAAAATTTAAAAATTTAAATACTAAATTTTAAAAATTAAAATATTAAAACTTTAAATTTTAAAATTTAAAAATTTAAATAATAAATTTTAAAAATTTAATTATTAAAACGTTAAATTTTAAAATATAAAAATTTAAAGTTTTAATATTTAAATTTTTAAAATTTAGTATTTAAATTTTTAAATTTTAAAATTTAAAGTTTAATTTTAAAAATTTAATTATTAAAACTTTGAATTTTAAAATTTAAAAATTTAAAAATTTAAATGCTAAATTTTAAAAATTTAATTACTAAAACGTTAAATTTTAAAATTTAAAATTCTAAATTTTAAAATTTAAAAATTTAAATTTTAAAATTTAAAAATTTAAATTTGAATATTTAAAAATTTAAATTTTAAAATTTAAAAATTTAAATACTAAATTTTAAAAATTTAATTATTAAAACTTTAAATTTTAAAATTTAAAAATTTAAAAATTTAAATACTAAATTTTAAAAATTTATTTATTAAAATTTTAAATTTTAAAATTTAAAAATTTAAATACTAAATTTTAAAAATTTAATTATTAAAACTTTAACTTTTAAAATTTAAAAATTTAAATACTAAATTTTAAAAATTTAATTATTAAAACTTTAAATTTTAAAATTTAAAAATTTAAATACTAAATTTTAAACATTTAATTATTAAAACGTTAAATTTTAAAATTTAAAAATTTAAATTTTAAAATTTAAAAATTTAAATTTTAAAATATAAAAATTTAAATACTAAATTTTAAAAATTTAATTTCAAAACTTTAAATTTTAAAATTTAAAAATTTAAAAATTTAAATACTAAATTTTAAAAATTTAATTATTAAAACTTAAAATTTTAAAATTTAAAAATTTAAATACTAAATTTTAAAAATTTAAATATTAAAACTTTAAATTTTAAAATTTAAAAATTTAAATATTAAAGTTTAAAAATTTGAATATTAAAACTTTAAATTTTAAAATTTAAAAATTTAAATACTAAATTTTAATAATTTAAAAATTTAAATACTCAATTTTAAAAATTTAATTATTAAAACTTTAACTTTTAAAATTTAAAAATTTAAATACAAAATTTTAAAAATTTAATTATTAAAACTTTAACTTTTAAAATTTAAAAATTTAAATACTAAATTTTAAAAATTTAATTATTTAAACTTTAAATTTTAAAATTTAAAAATTTAAATACTAAATTTTAAAAATTTAAATATTAAAACTTTAAATTTTAAAATTTAAAAATTTAAATAATAAATTTTATAAATTTAATTATTAAAACGTTAAATTTTAAAATTTAAAAATCTAAATTTTAAAATTTAAAAATTTAAATTTTAAAATTTAAAAATTTAAATACTAAATATTAAAAATTTAAATATTAAAACTTTAAATATTAAAATTTAAAAATTTAAATAATAAATTTTAAAAATTTAATTATTAAAACGTTAAATTTTAAAATTTAAAAATTTAAATACTAAATTTTAAAAATTTAATTATTAAAACTTTAAATTTTAAAATTTAAAAATTTAAATACTAAATTTTAAAAATTTAATTATTAAAACTTTAAATTTTAAAATTTAAAAATTTAAATACTAAATTTTAAACATTTAATTATTAAAACGTTAAATTTTAAAATTTAAAAATTTAAATTTTAAAATTTAAAAATTTAAATTTTAAAATATAAAAATTTAAATACTAAATTTTAAAAATTTAATTTCAAAACTTTAAATTTTAAAATTTAAAAATTTAAAAATTTAAATACTAAATTTTAAAAATTTAATTATTAAAACTTAAAATTTTAAAATTTAAAAATTTAAATACTAAATTTTAAAAATTTAAATATTAAAACTTTAAATTTTAAAATTTAAAAATTTAAATATTAAAGTTTAAAAATTTGAATATTAAAACTTTAAATTTTAAAATTTAAAAATTTAAATACTAAATTTTAATAATTTAAAAATTTAAATACTCAATTTTAAAAATTTAATTATTAAAACTTTAAATTTTAAAATTTAAAAATTTAAAAATTTAAAAATTTAAATACTAAATTTTAAAAATTTAATTATTAAAACTTTAAATTTTAAAAATTTAAAAATTTAAATACTCAATTTTAAAAATTTAATTATTAAATCTTTAACTTTTAAAATTTAAAAATTTAAATACAAAATTTTAAAAATTTAATTATTAAAACTTTAACTTTTAAAATTTAAAAATTTAAATACTAAATTTTAAAAATTTAATTATTTAAACTTTAAATTTTAATATTTAAAAATTTAAATACTAAATTTTAAAAATTTAAATATTAAAACTTAAAATTTTAAAATTTAAAAATTTAAATAATAAATTTTATAAATTTAATTATTAAAACGTTAAATTTTAAAATTTAAAAATCTAAATTTTAAAATTTAAAAATTTAAATTTTAAAATTTAAAAATTTAAATACTAAATATTAAAAATTTAAATATTAAAACTTTAAATTTTAAAATTTAAAAATTTAAATAATAAATTTTAAAAATTTAATTATTAAAACGTTAAATTTTAAAATTTAAAAATTTAAATACTAAATTTTAAAAATTTAATTATTAAAACTTTAAATTTTAAAATTTAAAAATTTAAATACTAAATTTTTAAAATTGAATTATTAAGATTTTAAATTTTAAAATTTAAAAATTTAAATTTTAAAATTTAAAAATTTAAATTTTAAAATTTAAAAATTTAAATTTGAATATTTAAAAATTTAAATTTTAAAATTTAAAAATTTAATAGTTAAATTTTTAAAATTTAGTATTTAAATTTTTAAATTTTAAAATTTAATATTTTAATAGTTAAATTTTTAAAATTTAGTATTTAAATTTTTAAATTTTAAAATTTAAAAGTTTAATAGTTAAATTTTTAAAATTTAGTATTTAAATTTTTAAATTTTAAAATTTAAAATTTTAATAGTTAAATTTTTAAAATTTAGTATTTAAATTTTTAAATTTTAAAATTTAAAATTTTAATAGTTAAATTTTTAAAATTTAATATTTAAATTTTTAAATTTTAAAATTTAATATTTTAATAGTTAAATTTTTAAAATTTAGTATTTAAATTTTTAAATTTTAAAATTTAAAATTTTAATAGTTAAATTTTTAAAATTTAGTATTTAAATTTTTAAATTTTAAAATTTAAAATTTTAATAATTAAATTTTTAAAATTTAGTATTTAAATTTTTAAATTTTTAAAACTATTAAATTTTAAAATTTTAATGGTTAAATTTTTAAAATTTAGTATTTAAATTTTCAAATTTTAAAATTTAAAATTTTAATAATTAAATTTTTAAAATTTAGTATTTAAATTTTTAAATTTTAAAATTTAAAATTTTAATAATTAAATTTTTAAAATTTAGTATTTAAATTTTTAAATTTTAAAATTTAAATTTTTAAATTTTAAAATTTAAAATTTTAATAATTAAATTTTTAAAATTTAGTATTTAAATTTTTAAATTTTAAAATTTAAATTTTTAAATTTTAATAATTAAATTTTTAAAATTTAGTATTTAAATTTTTAAATTTTAAAATTTAAAATTTTAATAATTAAATTTTTAAAATTTAGTTTTAAATTTTTAAATTTTAAAATTTAAATTTTTAAATTTTAAAATTTAAAGTTTTAATATTTAAATTTTTAAAATTTAGTATTTAAATTTTTAAATTTTAAAATTTAAAATTTTAATAGTTAAATTTTTAAAATTTAGTATTTAAATTTTTAAATTTTAAAATTTAAAATTTTAATAATTAAATTTTTAAAATTTAGTATTTAAATTTTTAAATTTTTAAAACTATTAAATTTTAAAATTTTAATAGTTAAATTTTTAAAATTTAGTATTTAAATTTTTAAATTTTAAAATTTAAAATTTTAATAATTAAATTTTTAAAATTTAGTATTTAAATTTTTAAATTTTAAAATTTAAAATTTTAATAATTAAATTTTTAAAATTTAGTATTTAAATTTTTAAATTTTAAAATTTAAAATTTTAATAGTTAAATTTTTAAAATTTAGTATTTAAATTTTTAAATTTTAAAATTTAAAATTTTAATAGTTAAATTTTTAAAATATAGTATTTAAATTTTTAAATTTTAAAATTTAATATTTTAATAGTTAAATTTTTAAAATTTAGTATTTAAATTTAAAAATTTAAATTTGAATATTTAAAAATTTAAATTTTAAAATTTAAAAATTTAAATACTAAATTTTAAAAATTTAATTATTAAAACTTTAAATTTTAAAATTTAAAAATTTAAAAATTTAAATACTAAATTTTAAAAATTTATTTATTAAAATTTTAAATTTTAAAATTTAAAAATTTAAATACTAAATTTTAAAAATTTAATTATTAAAACTTTAAATTTTAAAATTTAAAAATTTAAAAATTTAAATATTAAATATTAAAAATTTAATTATTAAAACTTTAAATTTTAAAATTTAAAAATTTAAATTTTAAAATTTAAAAATTTAAATTTTAAAATTTAAAAATTTAAATACTAAATTTAAAAAATTTAATTATAAAAACTTTAAATTTTAAAATTTAAAAATTTAAAAATTTAAATACTAAATTTTAAAAATTTAATTATTAAAACTTTAAATTTTAAAATTTAAAAATTTAAATACTAAATTTTAAAAATTTATTTATTAAAATTTTAAATTTTAAAATTTAAAAATTTAAATACTAAATTTTAAAAATTTAATTATTAAAACTTTAACTTTTAAAATTTAAAAATTTAAATACTAAATTTTAAAAATTTAATTATTAAAACTTTAAATTTTAAAATTTAAAAATTTAAATACTAAATTTTAAACATTTAATTATTAAAACGTTAAATTTTAAAATTTAAAAATTTAAATTTTAAAATTTAAAAATTTAAATTTTAAAATATAAAAATTTAAATACTAAATTTTAAAAATTTAATTTCAAAACTTTAAATTTTAAAATTTAAAAATTTAAAAATTTAAATACTAAATTTTAAAAATTTAATTATTAAAACTTAAAATTTTAAAATTTAAAAATTTAAATACTAAATTTTAAAAATTTAAATATTAAAACTTTAAATTTTAAAATTTAAAAATATAAATATTAAAGTTTAAAAATTTGAATATTAAAACTTTAAATTTTAAAATTTAAAAATTTAAATACTAAATTTTAATAATTTAAAAATTTAAATACTCAATTTTAAAAATTTAATTATTAAAACTTTAAATTTTAAAATTTAAAAATTTAAAAATTTAAATACTAAATTTTAAAAATTTAATTATTAAAACTTTAAATTTTAAAAATTTAAAAATTTAAATACTCAATTTTAAAAATTTAATTATTAAAACTTTAACTTTTAAAATTTAAAAATTTAAATACAAAATTTTAAAAATTTAATTATTAAAACTTTAACTTTTAAAATTTAAAAATTTAAATACTAAATTTTAAAAATTTAATTATTTAAACTTTAAATTTTAAAATTTAAAAATTTAAATACTAAATTTTAAAATTTTAAATATTAAAACTTTAAATTTTAAAATTTAAAAATTTAAATAATAAATTTTATAAATTTAATTATTAAAACGTTAAATTTTAAAATTTAAAAATCTAAATTTTAAAATTTAAAAATTTAAATTTTAAAATTTAAAAATTTAAATACTAAATTTTAAAAATTTAAATATTAAAACTTTAAATTTTAAAATTTAAAAATTTAAATAATAAATTTTAAAAATTTAATAATTAAAACGTTAAATTTTAAAATTTAAAAATTTAAATTTTAAAATTTAAAAATTTAAATTTTAAAATTTAAAAATTTAAATACTAAATTTTAAAAATTTAATTATTAAAACTTTAAATTTTAAAATTTAAAAATTTAAATACTAAATTTTTAAAATTGAATTATTAAGATTTTAAATTTTAAAATTTAAAAATTTAAATTTTAAAATTTAAAAATTTAAATTTTAAAATTTAAAAATTTAAATTTTAAAATTTAAAAATTTAAATTTGAATATTTAAAAATTTAAATTTTAAAATTTAAAAATTTAATAGTTAAATTTTTAAAATTTAGTATTTAAATTTTTAAATTTTAAAATTTAATATTTTAATAGTTAAATTTTTAAAATTTAGTATTTAAATTTTTAAATTTTAAAATTTAAAAGTTTAATAGTTAAATTTTTAAAATTTAGTATTTAAATTTTTAAATTTTAAAATTTAAAATTTTAATAGTTAAATTTTTAAAATTTAGTATTTAAATTTTTAAATTTTAAAATTTAAAATTTTAATAGTTAAATTTTTAAAATTTAATATTTAAATTTTTAAATTTTAAAATTTAATATTTTAATAGTTAAATTTTTAAAATTTAGTATTTAAATTTTTAAATTTTAAAATTTAAAATTTTAATAGTTAAATTTTTAAAATTTAGTATTTAAATTTTTAAATTTTAAAATTTAAAATTTTAATAATTAAATTTTTAAAATTTAGTATTTAAATTTTTAAATTTTTAAAACTATTAAATTTTAAAATTTTAATAGTTAAATTTTTAAAATTTAGTATTTAAATTTTCAAATTTTAAAATTTAAAATTTTAATAATTAAATTTTTAAAATTTAGTATTTAAATTTTTAAATTTTAAAATTTAAAATTTTAATAATTAAATTTTTAAAATTTAGTATTTAAATTTTTAAATTTTAAAATTTAAATTTTTAAATTTTAAAATTTAAAATTTTAATAATTAAATTTTTAAAATTTAGTATTTAAATTTTTAAATTTTAAAATTTAAATTTTTAATAATTAAATTTTTAAAATTTAGTATTTAAATTTTTAAATTTTAAAATTTAAAATTTTAATAGTTAAATTTTTAAAATTTAGTATTTAAATTTTTAAATTTTAAAATTTAAAATTTTAATAGTTAAATTTTTAAAATTTAGTATTTAAATTTTTAAATTTTAAAATTTAATATTTTAATAGTTAAATTTTTAAAATTTAGTATTTAAATTTTTAAATTTTAAAATTTAAAATTTTAATAGTTAAATTTTTAAAATTTAGTATTTAAATTTTTAAATTTTAAAATTTAAAATTTTAATAATTAAATTTTTAAAATTTAGTATTTAAATTTTTAAATTTTTAAAAATATTAAATTTTAAAATTTTAATAGTTAAATTTTTAAAATTTAGTATTTAAATTTTTAAATTTTAAAATTTAAAATTTTAATAATTAAATTTTTAAAATTTAGTATTTAAATTTTTAAATTTTAAAATTTAAAATTTTAAAATTAAATTTTTAAAATTTAGTATTTAAATTTTTAAATTTTAAAATTTAAAATTTTAATAGTTAAATTTTTAAAATTTAGTATTTAAATTCTTAAATTTTAAAATTTAAAATTTTAATAGTTAAATTTTTAAAATTTAGTATTTAAATTTTTAAATTTTAAAATTTAATATTTTAATAGTTAAATTTTTAAAATTTAGTATTTAAATTTTTAAATTTTAAAATTTAAAATTTTAATAGTTAAATTTTTAAAATTTAGTATTTAAATTTTTAAATTTTAAAATTTAAAATTTTAATAATTAAATTTTTAAAATTTAGTATTTAAATTTTTAAATTTTAAAATTTAAAATTTTAATAGTTAAATTTTTAAAATTTAGTATTTAAATTTTTAAATTTTAAAATTTAAAATTTTAATAGTTAAATTTTTAAAATTTAGTATTTAAATTTTTAAATTTTAAAATTTAATATTTTAATAGTTAAATTTTTAAAATTTAGTATTTAAATTTTTAAATTTTAAAATTTAAAATTTTAATAGTTAAATTTTTAAAATTTAGTATTTAAATTTTTAAATTTTAAAATTTAAAATTTTAATAATTAAATTTTTAAAATTTAGTATTTAAATTTTTAAATTTTAAAATTTAAAATTTTAATAGTTAAATTTTTAAAATTTAGTATTTAAATTTTTAAATTTTAAAATTTAAAATTTTAATAGTTAAATTTTTAAAATTTAGTATTTAAATTTTTAAATTTTAAAATTTAATATTTTAATAGTTAAATTTTTAAAATTTAGTATTTAAATTTTTAAATTTTAAAATTTAAAATTTTAATAGTTAAATTTTTAAAATTTAGTATTTAAATTTTTAAATTTTAAAATTTAAAATTTTAATAATTAAATTTTTAAAATTTAGTATTTAAATTTTTAAATTTTAAAATTTAAATTTTTAAATTTTAAAATTTAAAATTTTAATAATTAAATTTTTAAAATTTAGTATTTAAATTTTTAAATTTTAAAATTTAAAATTTTAATAATTAAATTTTTAAAATTTAGTATTTAAATTTTTAAATTTTAAAATTTAAAATTTTAATAGTTAAATTTTTAAAATTTAGTATTTAAATTTTTAAATTTTAAAATTTAAAATTTTAATAGTTAAATTTTTAAAATTTAGTATTTAAATTTTTAAATTTTAAAATTTAATATTTTAATAGTTAAATTTTTAAAATTTAGTATTTAAATTTTTAAATTTTAAAATTTAAAATTTTAATAGTTAAATTTTTAAAATTTAGTATTTAAATTTTTAAATTTTAAAATTTAAAATTTTAATAATTAAATTTTTAAAATTTAGTATTTAAATTTTTAAATTTAATAATAATAATTAAATTTTTAAAATTTAGTATTTAAATTTTTAAATTTTAAAATTTAAAATTTTAATAGTTAAATTTTTAAAATTTAGTATTTAAATTTTTAAATTTTAAAATTTAAAATTTTAATAATTAAATTTTTAAAATTTAGTATTTAAATTTTTAAATTTTAAAATTTAAAATTTTAATAGTTAAATTTTTAAAATTTAGTATTTAAATTTTTAAATTTTAAAATTTAAAATTTTAATAGTTAAATTTTTAAAATTTAGTATTTAAATTTTTAAATTTTAAAATTTAATATTTTAATAGTTAAATTTTTAAAATTTAGTATTTAAATTTTTAAATTTTAAAATTTAAAATTTTAATAGTTAAATTTTTAAAATTTAGTATTTAAATTTTTAAATTTTAAAATTTAAAATTTTAATAATTAAATTTTTAAAATTTAGTATTTAAATTTTTAAATTTTAAAATTTAAATTTTTAAATTTTAAAATTTAAAATTTTAATAATTAAATTTTTAAAATTTAGTATTTAAATTTTTAAATTTTAAAATTTAAAATTTTAAAATTAAATTTTTAAAATTTAGTATTTAAATTTTTAAATTTTAAAATTTAAAATTTTAATAGTTAAATTTTTAAAATTTAGTATTTAAATTCTTAAATTTTAAAATTTAAAATTTTAATAGTTAAATTTTTAAAATTTAGTATTTAAATTTTTAAATTTTAAAATTTAATATTTTAATAGTTAAATTTTTAAAATTTAGTATTTAAATTTTTAAATTTTAAAATTTAAAATTTTAATAGTTAAATTTTTAAAATTTAGTATTTAAATTTTTAAATTTTAAAATTTAAAATTTTAATAATTAAATTTTTAAAATTTAGTATTTAAATTTTTAAATTTTAAAATTTAAAATTTTAATAGTTAAATTTTTAAAATTTAGTATTTAAATTTTTAAATTTTAAAATTTAAAATTTTAATAGTTAAATTTTTAAAATTTAGTATTTAAATTTTTAAATTTTAAAATTTAATATTTTAATAGTTAAATTTTTAAAATTTAGTATTTAAATTTTTAAATTTTAAAATTTAAAATTTTAATAGTTAAATTTTTAAAATTTAGTATTTAAATTTTTAAATTTTAAAATTTAAAATTTTAATAATTAAATTTTTAAAATTTAGTATTTAAATTTTTAAATTTTAAAATTTAAAATTTTAATAGTTAAATTTTTAAAATTTAGTATTTAAATTTTTAAATTTTAAAATTTAAAATTTTAATAGTTAAATTTTTAAAATTTAGTATTTAAATTTTTAAATTTTAAAATTTAATATTTTAATAGTTAAATTTTTAAAATTTAGTATTTAAATTTTTAAATTTTAAAATTTAAAATTTTAATAGTTAAATTTTTAAAATTTAGTATTTAAATTTTTAAATTTTAAAATTTAAAATTTTAATAATTAAATTTTTAAAATTTAGTATTTAAATTTTTAAATTTTAAAATTTAAATTTTTAAATTTTAAAATTTAAAATTTTAATAATTAAATTTTTAAAATTTAGTATTTAAATTTTTAAATTTTAAAATTTAAAATTTTAATAATTAAATTTTTAAAATTTAGTATTTAAATTTTTAAATTTTAAAATTTAAAATTTTAATAGTTAAATTTTTAAAATTTAGTATTTAAATTTTTAAATTTTAAAATTTAAAATTTTAATAGTTAAATTTTTAAAATTTAGTATTTAAATTTTTAAATTTTAAAATTTAATATTTTAATAGTTAAATTTTTAAAATTTAGTATTTAAATTTTTAAATTTTAAAATTTAAAATTTTAATAGTTAAATTTTTAAAATTTAGTATTTAAATTTTTAAATTTTAAAATTTAAAATTTTAATAATTAAATTTTTAAAATTTAGTATTTAAATTTTTAAATTTAATAATAATAATTAAATTTTTAAAATTTAGTATTTAAATTTTTAAATTTTAAAATTTAAAATTTTAATAGTTAAATTTTTAAAATTTAGTATTTAAATTTTTAAATTTTAAAATTTAAAATTTTAATAATTAAATTTTTAAAATTTAGTATTTAAATTTTTAAATTTTAAAATTTAAAATTTTAATAGTTAAATTTTTAAAATTTAGTATTTAAATTTTTAAATTTTAAAATTTAAAATTTTAATAGTTAAATTTTTAAAATTTAGTATTTAAATTTTTAAATTTTAAAATTTAATATTTTAATAGTTAAATTTTTAAAATTTAGTATTTAAATTTTTAAATTTTAAAATTTAAAATTTTAATAGTTAAATTTTTAAAATTTAGTATTTAAATTTTTAAATTTTAAAATTTAAAATTTTAATAATTAAATTTTTAAAATTTAGTATTTAAATTTTTAAATTTTAAAATTTAAATTTTTAAATTTTAAAATTTAAAATTTTAATAATTAAATTTTTAAAATTTAGTATTTAAATTTTTAAATTTTAAAATTTAAAATTTTAATAATTAAATTTTTAAAATTTAGTATTTAAATTTTTAAATTTTAAAATTTAAATTTTTAAATTTTAAAATTTAAAGTTTTAATATTTAAATTTTTAAAATTTAGTATTTAAATTTTTAAATTTTAAAATTTAAAATTTTAATAGTTAAATTTTTAAAATTTAGTATTTAAATTTTTAAATTTTAAAATTTAAAATTTTAATAATTAAATTTTTAAAATTTAGTATTTAAATTTTTAAATTTTTAAAACTATTAAATTTTAAAATTTTAATAGTTAAATTTTTAAAATTTAGTATTTAAATTTTTAAATTTTAAAATTTAAAATTTTAATAATTAAATTTTTAAAATTTAGTATTTAAATTTTTGAATTTTAAAATTTAAAATTTTAATAATTAAATTTTTAAAATTTAGTATTTAAATTTTTAAATTTTAAAATTTAAATTTTTAAATTTTAAAATTTAAAATTTTAAATTTTAAAATTTAAAATTTTAATAATTAAATTTTTAAAATATAGTATTTAAATTTTTAAAATTTTAAAATTTAAATTTTTAAATTTTAAAATTTAAAATTTTAATAATTAAATTTTTAAAATTTAGTATTTAAATTTTTAAATTTTAAAATTTAAAATTTTAATAATTAAATTTTTAAAATTTATTATTTAAATTTTTAAATTTTAAAATTTAAAATTTTAATAATTAAATTTTTAAAATTTAGTATTTAAATTTTTAAATTTTAAAATTTAAATTTTTAAATTTTAAAATTTAAAATTTTAATAATTAAATTTTTAAAATTTAGTATTTAAATTTTTAAATTTTAAAATTTAAATTTTTAAATTTTAATAATTAAATTTTTAAAATTTAGTATTTAAATTTTTAAATTTTAAAATTTAAAATTTTAATAATTAAATTTTTAAAATTTAGTTTTAAATTTTTAAATTTTAAAATTTAAATTTTTAAATTTTAAAATTTAAAGTTTTAATATTTAAATTTTTAAAATTTAGTATTTAAATTTTTAAATTTTAAAATTTAAAATTTTAATAGTTAAATTTTTAAAATTTAGTATTTAAATTTTTAAATTTTAAAATTTAAAATTTTAATAATTAAATTTTTAAAATTTAGTATTTAAATTTTTAAATTTTTAAAACTATTAAATTTTAAAATTTTAATAGTTAAATTTTTAAAATTTAGTATTTAAATTTTTAAATTTTAAAATTTAAAATTTTAATAATTAAATTTTTAAAATTTAGTATTTAAATTTTTAAATTTTAAAATTTAAAATTTTAATAATTAAATTTTTAAAATTTAGTATTTAAATTTTTAAATTTTAAAATTTAAAATTTTAATAGTTAAATTTTTAAAATTTAGTATTTAAATTTTTAAATTTTAAAATTTAAAATTTTAATAGTTAAATTTTTAAAATTTAGTATTTAAATTTTTAAATTTTAAAATTTAATATTTTAATAGTTAAATTTTTAAAATTTAGTATTTAAATTTTTAAATTTTAAAATTTAAAATTTTAATAGTTAAATTTTTAAAATTTAGTATTTAAATTTTTAAATTTTAAAATTTAAAATTTTAATAATTAAATTTTTAAAATTTAGTATTTAAATTTTTAAATTTTTAAAAATATTAAATTTTAAAATTTTAATAGTTAAATTTTTAAAATTTAGTATTTAAATTTTTAAATTTTAAAATTTAAAATTTTAATAATTAAATTTTTAAAATTTAGTATTTAAATTTTTAAATTTTAAAATTTAAAATTTTAATAGTTAAATTTTTAAAATTTAGTATTTAAATCCTTAAATTTTAAAATTTAAAATTTTAATAGTTAAATTTTTAAAATTTAGTATTTAAATTTTTAAATTTTAAAATTTAAAATTTTAATAGTTAAATTTTTAAAATTTAGTATTTAAATTTTTAAATTTTAAAATTTAATATTTTAATAGTTAAATTTTTAAAATTTAGTATTTAAATTTTTAAATTTTAAAATTTAAAATTTTAATAGTTAAATTTTTAAAATTTAGTATTTAAATTTTTAAATTTTAAAATTTAAAATTTTAATAATTAAATTTTTAAAATTTAGTATTTAAATTTTAAATTTAATAATAATAATTAAATTTTTAAAATTTAGTATTTAAATTTTTAAATTTTAAAATTTAAAATTTTAATAGTTAAATTTTTAAAATTTAATATTTAAATTTTTAAATTTTAAAATTTAAAATTTTAATAATTAAATTTTTAAAATTTAGTATTTAAATTTTTAAATTTTAAAATTTAAAATTTTAATAGTTAAATTTTTAAAATTTAGTATTTAAATTTTTAAATTTTAAAATTTAAAATTTTAATAGTTAAATTTTTAAAATTTAGTATTTAAATTTTTAAATTTTAAAATTTAATATTTTAATAGTTAAATTTTTAAAATTTAGTATTTAAATTTTTAAATTTTAAAATTTAAAATTTTAATAGTTAAATTTTTAAAATTTAGTATTTAAATTTTTAAATTTTAAAATTTAAAATTTTAATAATTAAATTTTTAAAATTTAGTATTTAAATTTTTAAATTTTAAAATTTAAATTTTTAAATTTTAAAATTTAAAATTTTAATAATTAAATTTTTAAAATTTAGTATTTAAATTTTTAAATTTTAAAATTTAAAATTTTAATAATTAAATTTTTAAAATTTAGTATTTAAATTTTTAAATTTTAAAATTTAAATTTTTAAATTTTAAAATTTAAAGTTTTAATATTTAAATTTTTAAAATTTAGTATTTAAATTTTTAAATTTTAAAATTTAAAATTTTAATAGTTAAATTTTTAAAATTTAGTATTTAAATTTTTAAATTTTAAAATTTAAAATTTTAATAATTAAATTTTTAAAATTTAGTATTTAAATTTTTAAATTTTTAAAACTATTAAATTTTAAAATTTTAATAGTTAAATTTTTAAAATTTAGTATTTAAATTTTTAAATTTTAAAATTTAAAATTTTAATAATTAAATTTTTAAAATTTAGTATTTAAATTTTTGAATTTTAAAATTTAAAATTTTAATAATTAAGTTTTTAAAATTTAGTATTTAAATTTTTAAATTTTAAAATTTAAATTTTTAAATTTTAAAATTTAAAATTTTAAATTTTAAAATTTAAAATTTTAAATTTTAAAATTTAAAATTTTAATAATTAAATTTTTAAAATTTAGTATTTAAATTTTTAAAATTTTAAAATTTAAATTTTTAAATTTTAAAATTTAAAATTTTAATAATTAAATTTTTAAAATTTAGTATTTAAATTTTTAAATTTTAAAATTTAAAATTTTAATAATTAAATTTTTAAAATTTATTATTTAAATTTTTAAATTTTAAAATTTAAAATTTTAATAATTAAATTTTTAAAATTTAGTATTTAAATTTTTAAATTTTAAAATTTAAATTTTTAAATTTTAAAATTTAAAATATTAATAATTAAATTTTTAAAATTTAGTATTTAAATTTTTAAATTTTAAAATTAAAAATTTTAATAATTAAATTTTTAAAATTTAGTATTTAAATTTTTAAATTTTAAAATTTAAAATTTTAATAATTAAATTTTTAAAATTTAGTATTTAAATTTTTGAATTTTAAAATTTAAAATTTTAATAATTAAATTTTTAAAATTTAGTATTTAAATTTTTAAATTTTAAAATTTAAATTTTTAAATTTTAAAATTTAAAATTTAAAAATTTAAATACTAGATTTTAAAAATTTAATTATTAAAATTTTAAATTTTAAAATTTAAAAATTTAAATACTAAATTTTAAAAATTTAACTATTAAAATTTTAACTTTTAAAATTTAAAAATTTAAATACTAAATTTTAAAAATTTAATTATTAAAACATTAAATTTTAAAATTTAAAAATTTAAAAATTTAAATACTAAATTTTAAAAATTTATTTATTAAAATTTTAAATTTTAAAATTTAAAAATTTAAATACTAAATTTTAAAAATTTAATTATTAAAAGTTTAACTTTTAAAATTTAAAAATTTAAATACTAAATTTTAAAAATTTAATTATTAAAACTTTAAATTTTAAAATTTAAAAATTTAAATATTAAATTTTAAAAATTTGAATATTAAAACTTTAAATTTTAAAATTTAAAAATTTAAATACTAAATTTTAAAAATTTAATTATTAAAACGTTAAATTTTAAAATTTAAAAATTTAAATTTTAAAATTTAAAAATTTAAATTTTAAAATTTAAAAATTTAAATACTAAATTTTAATAATTTAAAAATATAAATACTCAATTTTAAAAATTTAATTATTAAAACTTTAAATTTTAAAATTTAAAAATTTAAATACTAAATTTTAAAAATTTAAATATTAAAACTTTAAATTTTAAAATTTAAAAATTTAAATACTAAATTTTAAACATTTAATTATTAAAACGTTAAATTTTAAAATTTAAAAATTTAAATTTTAAAATTTAAAAATTTAAATACTAAATTTTAAAAATTTAATTTCAAAACTTTAAATTTTAAAATTTAAAAATTTAAATACTAAATTTTAATAATTTAAAAATTTAAATACTCAATTTTAAAAATTTAATTATTAAAACTTTAAATTTTAAAATTTAAAAATTTAAAAATTTAAATAATAAATATTAAAAATTTAATTATTAAAACTTTAAATTTTAAAATTTAAAAATTTAAATTTTAAAATTTAAAAATTTAAACACTAAATTTAAAAAATTTAATTATAAAAACTTTAAATTTTAAAATTTAACAATTTAAAAATTTAAATACTAAATTTTAAAAATTTAGATATTAAAACTTTAAATTTTAAAATTTAAAAATTTAAATACTAAATTTTAAACATTTAATTATTAAAACGTTAAATTTTAAAATTTAAAAATTTAAATTTTAAAATTTAAAAATTTAAATTTTAAAATTTAAAAATTTAAATTTGAATATTTAAAAATTTAAATTTTGAAATTTAAAAATTTAAATACTAAATTTTAAAAATTTAATTATTAAAACTTTAAATTTTAAAATTTAAAAATTTAAAAATTTAAATACTAAATTTTAAAAATTTATTTATTAAAATTTTAAATTTTAAAATTTAAAAATTTAAATACTAAATTTTAAAAATTTAATTATTAAAACTTTAACTTTTAAAATTTAAAAATTAAAATACTAAATTTTAAAAATTTAAATATTAAATTTTAAAAATTTGAATATTAAAACTTTAAATTTTAAAATTTAAAAATTTAAATACTAAATTATAAAAATTTAATTATTAAAACGTTAAATATTAAAATTTAAAAATTTAAATTTTAAAATTTAAAAATTTAAATTTTAAAATTTAAAAATTTAAATACTAAATTTTAAAAATTTAATTTCAAAACTTTAAATTTTAAAATTTAAAAATTTAAATACTAAATTTTAATAATTTAAAAATTTAAATACTCAATTTTAAAAATTTAATTATTAAAACTTTAAATTTTAAAATTTAAAAATTTAAAAATTTAAATACTAAATATTAAAAATTTAATTATTAAAAATTTAAATTTTAAAATTTAAAAATTTAAATACTAAATATAAAAAATTTAATTATAAAAACTTTAAATTTTAAAATTTAAAAATTTAAAAATTTAAATACTAAATTTTAAAAATTTAATTATTAAAACTTTAAATTTTAAAATTTAAAAATTTAAATACTAAATTTTAAAAATTTAAATATTAAAACTTTAAATTTTAAAATTTAAAAATTTAAATACTAAATTTTAAACATTTAATTATTAAAACGTTAAATTTTAAAATTTAAAAATTTAAATTTTAAAATTTAAAAATTTAAATACTAAATTTTAAAAATTTAATTTCAAAACTTTAAATTTTAAAATTTAAAAATTTAAATACTAAATTTTAATAATTTAAAAATTTAAATACTCAATTTTAAAAATTTAATTATTAAAACTTTAAATTTTAAAATTTAAAAATTTAAAAATTTAAATAATAAATATTAAAAATTTAATTATTAAAACTTTAAATTTTAAAATTTAAAAATTTAAATTTTAAAATTTAAAAATTTAAACACTAAATTTAAAAAATTTAATTATAAAAACTTTAAATTTTAAAATTTAACAATTTAAAAATTTAAATACTAAATTTTAAAAATTTAGATATTAAAACTTTAAATTTTAAAATTTAAAAATTTAAATACTAAATTTTAAACATTTAATTATTAAAACGTTAAATTTTAAAATTTAAAAATTTAAATTTTAAAATTTAAAAATTTAAATTTTAAAATTTAAAAATTTAAATTTGAATATTTAAAAATTTAAATTTTGAAATTTAAAAATTTAAATACTAAATTTTAAAAATTTAATTATTAAAACTTTAAATTTTAAAATTTAAAAATTTAAAAATTTAAATACTAAATTTTAAAAATTTATTTATTAAAATTTTAAATTTTAAAATTTAAAAATTTAAATACTAAATTTTAAAAATTTAATTATTAAAACTTTAACTTTTAAAATTTAAAAATTAAAATACTAAATCTTAAAAATTTAATTATTAAAACTTTAAATTTTAAAATTTAAAAATTTAAATATTAAATTTTAAAAATTTGAATATTAAAACTTTAAATTTTAAAATTTAAAAATTTAAATACTAAATTATAAAAATTTAATTATTAAAACGTTAAATATTAAAATTTAAAAATTTAAATTTTAAAATTTAAAAATTTAAATTTTAAAATTTAAAAATTTAAATACTAAATTTTAAAAATTTAATTTCAAAACTTTAAATTTTAAAATTTAAAAATTTAAATACTAAATTTTAATAATTTAAAAATTTAAATACTCAATTTTAAAAATTTAATTATTAAAACTTTAAATTTTAAAATTTAAAAATTTAAAAATTTAAATACTAAATATTAAAAATTTAATTATTAAAAATTTAAATTTTAAAATTTAAAAATTTAAATACTAAATATAAAAAATTTAATTATAAAATCTTTAAATTTTAAAATTTAAAAATTTAAAAATTTAAATACTAAATTTTAAACATTTAATTATTAAAACGTTAAATTTTAAAATTTAAAAATTTAAATTTTAAAATTTAAAAATTTAAATTTTAAAATTTAAAAATTTAAATTTGAATATTTAAAAATTTAAATTTTGAAATTTAAAAATTTAAATACTAAATTTTAAAAATTTAATTATTAAAACTTTAAATTTTAAAATTTAAAAATTTAAAAATTTAAATACTAAATTTTAAAAATTTATTTATTAAAATTTTAAATTTTAAAATTTAAAAATTTAAATACTAAATTTTAAAAATTTAATTATTAAAACTTTAACTTTTAAAATTTAAAAATTAAAATACTAAATTTTAAAAATTTAATTATTAAAACTTTAAATTTTAAAATTTAAAAATTTAAATATTAAATTTTAAAAATTTGAATATTAAAACTTTAAATTTTTAAAATTTAAAAATTTAAATACTAAATTATAAAAATTTAATTATTAAAACGTTAAATATTAAAATTTAAAAATTTAAATTTTAAAATTTAAAAATTTAAATTTTAAAATTTAAAAATTTAAATACTAAATTTTAAAAATTTAATTTCAAAACTTTAAATTTTAAAATTTAAAAATTTAAATACTAAATTTTAATAATTTAAAAATTTAAATACTCAATTTTAAAAATTTAATTATTAAAACTTTAAATTTTAAAATTTAAAAATTTAAAAATTTAAATACTAAATATTAAAAATTTAATTATTAAAAATTTAAATTTTAAAATTTAAAAATTTAAATACTAAATATAAAAAATTTAATTATAAAAACTTTAAATTTTAAAATTTAAAAATTTAAAAATTTAAATACTAAATTTTAAAAATTTAATTATTAAAACTTTAAATTTTAAAATTTAAAAATTTAAATACTAAATTTTAAAAATTTAAATATTAAAACTTTAAATTTTAAAATTTAAAAATTTAAATACTAAATTTTAAACATTTAATTATTAAAACGTTAAATTTTAAAATTTAAAAATTTAGATTTTAAAATTTAAAAATTTAAATATTTAAAATTGAATTATTAAAATTTTAAATTTTAAAATTTAAAAATTTATATTTTAAAATTTAAAAATTTAAATTATAAAATTTAAAAATTTAAATTTTAAAATTTAAAAATTTAAATTTTAAAATTTAAAAATTTAAATTTTAAAATTTAAAAATTTAAATTTGAATATTTAAAAATTTAAATTTTAAAATTTAAAAATTTAAATACTAAATTTTAAAAATTTAATTATTAAAACTTTAAATTTTAAAATTTAAAAATTTAAAAATTTAAATACTAAATTTTAAAAATTTATTTATTAAAATTTTAAATTTTAAAATTTAAAAATTTAAATACTAAATTTTAAAAATTTAATTATTAAAACTTTAACTTTTAAAATTTAAAAATTTAAATACTAAATTTTAAAAATTTAATTATTAAAACTTTAAATTTTAAAATTTAAAAATTTAAATACTAAATTTTAAACATTTATTTATTAAAACGTTAAATTTTAAAATTTAAAAATTTAAATTTTAAAATTTAAAAATTTAAATTTTTAAAATTGAATTATTAAAATTTTAAATTTTAAAATTTAAAAATTTATATTTTAAAATTTAAAAATTTAAATTATAAAATTTAAAAATTTAAATTTTAAAATTTAAAAATTTAAATTTTAAAATTTAAAAATTTAAATTTTAAAATTTAAAAATTTAAATTTGAATATTTAAAAATTTAAATTTTAAAATTTAAAAATTTAAATACTAAATTTTAAAAATTTAATTATTAAAACTTTAAATTTTAAAATTTAAAAATTTAAAAATTTAAATACTAAATTTTAAAAATTTATTTATTAAAATTTTAAATTTTAAAATTTAAAAATTTAAATACTAAATTTTAAAAATTTAATTATTAAAACTTTAACTTTTAAAATTTAAAAATTTAAATACTAAATTTTAAAAATTTAATTATTAAAACTTTAAATTTTAAAATTTAAAAATTTAAATACTAAATTTTAAACATTTATTTATTAAAACGTTAAATTTTAAAATTTAAAAATTTAAAAATTTAAATTTTAAAATTTAAAAATTTAAATACTAAATTTTAAAAATTTAATTTCAAAACTTTAAATTTTAAAATTTAAAAATTTAAATACTAAATTTTAATAATTTAAAAATTTAAATACTCAATTTTAAAAATTTAAATATTAAAACTTTAAATTTTAAAATTTAAAAATTTAAAAATTTAAATATTAAATTTTTAAAATTGAATTATTAAAATTTTAAATTTTAAAATTTAAAAATTTAAATTTTAAAATTTAAAAATTTAAATTATAAAATTTAAAAATTTAAATTTTAAAATTTAAAAATTTAAATTTTAAAATTTAAAAATTTAAATTTTAAAATTTAAAAATTTAAATTTGAATATTTAAAAATTTAAATTTTAAAATTTAAAAATTTAAATACTAAATTTTAAAAATTTAATTATTAAAACTTTAAATTTTAAAATTTAAAAATTTAAAAATTTAAATACTAAATTTTAAAAATTTATTTATTAAAATTTTAAATTATAAAATTTAAAAATTTAAATACTAAATTTTAAAAATTTAATTATTAAAACTTTAACTTTTAAAATTTAAAAATTTAAATACTAAATTTTAAAAATTTAATTATTATAACTTTAAATTTTAAAATTTAAAAATTTAAATTTTAAAATTTAAAAATTTAAATTTGAATATTTAAAAATTTAAATTTTAAAATTTAAAAATTTAATAGTTAAATTTTTAAAATTTAGTATTTAAATTTTTAAATTTTAAAATTTAATATTTTAATAGTTAAATTTTTAAAATTTAGTATTTAAATTTTTAAATTTTAAAATTTAAAAGTTTAATAGTTAAATTTTTAAAATTTAGTATTTAAATTTTTAAATTTTAAAATTTAAAATTTTAATAGTTAAATTTTTAAAATTTAGTATTTAAATTTTTAAATTTTAAAATTTAAAATTTTAATAGTTAAATTTTTAAAATTTAATATTTAAATTTTTAAATTTTAAAATTTAATATTTTAATAGTTAAATTTTTAAAATTTAGTATTTAAATTTTTAAATTTTAAAATTTAAAATTTTAATAGTTAAATTTTTAAAATTTAGTATTTAAATTTTTAAATTTTAAAATTTAAAATTTTAATAATTAAATTTTTAAAATTTAGTATTTAAATTTTTAAATTTTTAAAACTATTAAATTTTAAAATTTTAATAGTTAAATTTTTAAAATTTAGTATTTAAATTTTCAAATTTTAAAATTTAAAATTTTAATAATTAAATTTTTAAAATTTAGTATTTAAATTTTTAAATTTTAAAATTTAAAATTTTAATAATTAAATTTTTAAAATTTAGTATTTAAATTTTTAAATTTTAAAATTTAAATTTTTAAATTTTAAAATTTAAAATTTTAATAATTAAATTTTTAAAATTTAGTATTTAAATTTTTAAATTTTAAAATTTAAATTTTTAAATTTTAATAATTAAATTTTTAAAATTTAGTATTTAAATTTTTAAATTTTAAAATTTAAAATTTTAATAATTAAATTTTTAAAATTTAGTTTTAAATTTTTAAATTTTAAAATTTAAATTTTTAAATTTTAAAATTTAAAGTTTTAATATTTAAATTTTTAAAATTTAGTATTTAAATTTTTAAATTTTAAAATTTAAAATTTTAATAGTTAAATTTTTAAAATTTAGTATTTAAATTTTTAAATTTTAAAATTTAAAATTTTAATAATTAAATTTTTAAAATTTAGTATTTAAATTTTTAAATTTTTAAAACTATTAAATTTTAAAATTTTAATAGTTAAATTTTTAAAATTTAGTATTTAAATTTTTAAATTTTAAAATTTAAAATTTTAATAGTTAAATTTTTAAAATTTAGTATTTAAATTTTTAAATTTTAAAATTTAAAATTTTAATAGTTAAATTTTTAAAATTTAGTATTTAAATTTTTAAATTTTAAAATTTAATATTTTAATAGTTAAATTTTTAAAATTTAATATTTAAATTTTTAAATTTTAAAATTTAAAATTTTAATAGTTAAATTTTTAAAATTTAGTATTTAAATTTTTAAATTTTAAAATTTAAAATTTTAATAATTAAATTTTTAAAATTTAGTATTTAAATTTTTAAATTTTTAAAAATATTAAATTTTAAAATTTTAATAGTTAAATTTTTAAAATTTAGTATTTAAATTTTTAAATTTTAAAATTTAAAATTTTAATAATTAAATTTTTAAAATTTAGTATTTAAATTTTTAAATTTTAAAATTTAAAATTTTAATAATTAAATTTTTAAAATTTAGTATTTAAATTTTTAAATTTTAAAATTTAAAATTTTAATAGTTAAATTTTTAAAATTTAGTATTTAAATTCTTAAATTTTAAAATTTAAAATTTTAATAGTTAAATTTTTAAAATTTAGTATTTAAATTTTTAAATTTTAAAATTTAATATTTTAATAGTTAAATTTTTAAAATTTAGTATTTAAATTTTTAAATTTTAAAATTTAAAATTTTAATAGTTAAATTTTTAAAATTTAGTATTTAAATTTTTAAATTTTAAAATTTAAAATTTTAATAATTAAATTTTTAAAATTTAGTATTTAAATTTTTAAATTTTAAAATTTAAAATTTTAATAGTTAAATTTTTAAAATTTAGTATTTAAATTTTTAAATTTTAAAATTTAAAATTTTAATAGTTAAATTTTTAAAATTTAGTATTTAAATTTTTAAATTTTAAAATTTAATATTTTAATAGTTAAATTTTTAAAATTTAGTATTTAAATTTTTAAATTTTAAAATTTAAAATTTTAATAGTTAAATTTTTAAAATTTAGTATTTAAATTTTTAAATTTTAAAATTTAAAATTTTAATAATTAAATTTTTAAAATTTAGTATTTAAATTTTTAAATTTAATAATAATAATTAAATTTTTAAAATTTAGTATTTAAATTTTTAAATTTTAAAATTTAAAATTTTAATAGTTAAATTTTTAAAATTTAGTATTTAAATTTTTAAATTTTAAAATTTAAAATTTTAATAATTAAATTTTTAAAATTTAGTATTTAAATTTTTAAATTTTAAAATTTAAAATTTTAATAGTTAAATTTTTAAAATTTAGTATTTAAATTTTTAAATTTTAAAATTTAAAATTTTAATAGTTAAATTTTTAAAATTTAGTATTTAAATTTTTAAATTTTAAAATTTAATATTTTAATAGTTAAATTTTTAAAATTTAGTATTTAAATTTTTAAATTTTAAAATTTAAAATTTTAATAGTTAAATTTTTAAAATTTAGTATTTAAATTTTTAAATTTTAAAATTTAAAATTTTAATAATTAAATTTTTAAAATTTAGTATTTAAATTTTTAAATTTTAAAATTTAAATTTTTAAATTTTAAAATTTAAAATTTTAATAATTAAATTTTTAAAATTTAGTATTTAAATTTTTAAATTTTAAAATTTAAAATTTTAATAATTAAATTTTTAAAATTTAGTATTTAAATTTTTAAATTTTAAAATTTAAATTTTTAAATTTTAAAATTTAAAGTTTTAATATTTAAATTTTTAAAATTTAGTATTTAAATTTTTAAATTTTAAAATTTAAAATTTTAATAGTTAAATTTTTAAAATTTAGTATTTAAATTTTTAAATTTTAAAATTTAAAATTTTAATAATTAAATTTTTAAAATTTAGTATTTAAATTTTTAAATTTTTAAAACTATTAAATTTTAAAATTTTAATAGTTAAATTTTTAAAATTTAGTATTTAAATTTTTAAATTTTAAAATTTAAAATTTTAATAATTAAATTTTTAAAATTTAGTATTTAAATTTTTGAATTTTAAAATTTAAAATTTTAATAATTAAATTTTTAAAATTTAGTATTTAAATTTTTAAATTTTAAAATTTAAATTTTTAAATTTTAAAATTTAAAATTTTAAATTTTAAAATTTAAAATTTTAATAATTAAATTTTTAAAATTTAGTATTTAAATTTTTAAAATTTTAAAATTTAAATTTTTAAATTTTAAAATTTAAAATTTTAATAATTAAATTTTTAAAATTTAGTATTTAAATTTTTAAATTTTAAAATTTAAAATTTTAATAATTAAATTTTTAAAATTTATTATTTAAATTTTTAAATTTTAAAATTTAAAATTTTAATAATTAAATTTTTAAAATTTAGTATTTAAATTTTTAAATTTTAAAATTTAAATTTTTAAATTTTAAAATTTAAAATATTAATAATTAAATTTTTAAAATTTAGTATTTAAATTTTTAAATTTTAAAATTAAAAATTTTAATAATTAAATTTTTAAAATTTAGTATTTAAATTTTTAAATTTTAAAATTTAAAATTTTAATAATTAAATTTTTAAAATTTAGTATTTAAATTTTTGAATTTTAAAATTTAAAATTTTAATAATTAAATTTTTAAAATTTAGTATTTAAATTTTTAAATTTTAAAATTTAAATTTTTAAATTTTAAAATTTAAAATTTAAAAATTTAAATACTAAATTTTAAAAATTTAATTATTAAAATTTTAAATTTTAAAATTTAAAAATTTAAATACTAAATTTTAAAAATTTAACTATTAAAATTTTAACTTTTAAAATTTAAAAATTTAAATACTAAATTTTAAAAATTTAATTATTAAAACATTAAATTTTAAAATTTAAAAATTTAAAAATTTAAATACTAAATTTTAAAAATTTATTTATTAAAATTTTAAATTTTAAAATTTAAAAATTTAAATACTAAATTTTAAAAATTTAATTATTAAAACGTTAAATTTTAAAATTTAAAAATTTAAATTTTAAAATTTAAAAATTTAAATTTTAAAATTTAAAAATTTAAATTTTAAAATTTAAAAATTTAAATACTAAATTTTAATAATTTAAAAATATAAATACTCAATTTTAAAAATTTAATTATTAAAACTTTAAATTTTAAAATTTAAAAATTTAAATACTAAATTTTAAAAATTTAAATATTAAAACTTTAAATTTTAAAATTTAAAAATTTAAATACTAAATTTTAAACATTTAATTATTAAAACGTTAAATTTTAAAATTTAAAAATTTAAATTTTAAAATTTAAAAATTTAAATACTAAATTTTAAAAATTTAATTTCAAAACTTTAAATTTTAAAATTTAAAAATTTAAATACTAAATTTTAATAATTTAAAAATTTAAATACTCAATTTTAAAAATTTAATTATTAAAACTTTAAATTTTAAAATTTAAAAATTTAAAAATTTAAATAATAAATATTAAAAATTTAATTATTAAAACTTTAAATTTTAAAATTTAAAAATTTAAATTTTAAAATTTAAAAATTTAAACACTAAATTTAAAAAATTTAATTATAAAAACTTTAAATTTTAAAATTTAACAATTTAAAAATTTAAATACTAAATTTTAAAAATTTAGATATTAAAACTTTAAATTTTAAAATTTAAAAATTTAAATACTAAATTTTAAACATTTAATTATTAAAACGTTAAATTTTAAAATTTAAAAATTTAAATTTTAAAATTTAAAAATTTAAATTTTAAAATTTAAAAATTTAAATTTGAATATTTAAAAATTTAAATTTTGAAATTTAAAAATTTAAATACTAAATTTTAAAAATTTAATTATTAAAACTTTAAATTTTAAAATTTAAAAATTTAAAAATTTAAATACTAAATTTTAAAAATTTATTTATTAAAATTTTAAATTTTAAAATTTAAAAATTTAAATACTAAATTTTAAAAATTTAATTATTAAAACTTTAACTTTTAAAATTTAAAAATTAAAATACTAAATTTTAAAAATTTAATTATTAAAACTTTAAATTTTAAAATTTAAAAATTTAAATATTAAATTTTAAAAATTTGAATATTAAAACTTTAAATTTTAAAATTTAAAAATTTAAATACTAAATTATAAAAATTTAATTATTAAAACGTTAAATATTAAAATTTAAAAATTTAAATTTTAAAATTTAAAAATTTAAATTTTAAAATTTAAAAATTTAAATACTAAATTTTAAAAATTTAATTTCAAAACTTTAAATTTTAAAATTTAAAAATTTAAATACTAAATTTTAATAATTTAAAAATTTAAATACTCAATTTTAAAAATTTAATTATTAAAACTTTAAATTTTAAAATTTAAAAATTTAAAAATTTAAATACTAAATATTAAAAATTTAATTATTAAAAATTTAAATTTTAAAATTTAAAAATTTAAATACTAAATATAAAAAATTTAATTATAAAAACTTTAAATTTTAAAATTTAAAAATTTAAAAATTTAAATACTAAATTTTAAAAATTTAATTATTAAAACTTTAAATTTTAAAATTTAAAAATTTAAATACTAAATTTTAAAAATTTAAATATTAAATCTTTAAATTTTAAAATTTAAAAATTTAAATACTAAATTTTAAACATTTAATTATTAAAACGTTAAATTTTAAAATTTAAAAATTTAAATTTTAAAATTTAAAAATTTAAATACTAAATTTTAAAAATTTAATTTCAAAACTTTAAATTTTAAAATTTAAAAATTTAAATACTAAATTTTAATAATTTAAAAATTTAAATACTCAATTTTAAAAATTTAATTATTAAAACTTTAAATTTTAAAATTTAAAAATTTAAAAATTTAAATAATAAATATTAAAAATTTAATTATTAAAACTTAAAATTTTAAAATTTAAAAATTTAAATTTTAAAATTTAAAAATTTAAACACTAAATTTAAAAAATTTAATTATAAAAACTTTAAATTTTAAAATTTAACAATTTAAAAATTTAAATACTAAATTTTAAAAATTTAGATATTAAAACTTTAAATTTTAAAATTTAAAAATTTAAATACTAAATTTTAAACATTTAATTATTAAAACGTTAAATTTTAAAATTTAAAAATTTAAATTTTAAAATTTAAAAATTTAAATTTTAAAATTTAAAAATTTAAATTTGAATATTTAAAAATTTAAATTTTGAAATTTAAAAATTTAAATACTAAATTTTAAAAATTTAATTATTAAAACTTTAAATTTTAAAATTTAAAAATTTAAAAATTTAAATACTAAATTTTAAAAATTTATTTATTAAAATTTTAAATTTTAAAATTTAAAAATTTAAATACTAAATTTTAAAAATTTAATTATTAAAACTTTAACTTTTAAAATTTAAAAATTAAAATACTAAATTTTAAAAATTTAATTATTAAAACTTTAAATTTTAAAATTTAAAAATTTAAATATTAAATTTTAAAAATTTGAATATTAAAACTTTAAATTTTAAAATTTAAAAATTTAAATACTAAATTATAAAAATTTAATTATTAAAACGTTAAATATTAAAATTTAAAAATTTAAATTTTAAAATTTAAAAATTTAAATTTTAAAATTTAAAAATTTAAATACTAAATTTTAAAAATTTAATTTCAAAACTTTAAATTTTAAAATTTAAAAATTTAAATACTAAATTTTAATAATTTAAAAATTTAAATACTCAATTTTAAAAATTTAATTATTAAAACTTTAAATTTTAAAATTTAAAAATTTAAAAATTTAAATACTAAATATTAAAAATTTAATTATTAAAAATTTAAATTTTAAAATTTAAAAATTTAAATACTAAATATAAAAAATTTAATTATAAAAACTTTAAATTTTAAAATTTAAAAATTTAAAAATTTAAATACTAAATTTTAAACATTTAATTATTAAAACGTTAAATTTTAAAATATAAAAATTTAAATTTTAAAATTTAAAAATTTAAATTTTAAAATTTAAAAATTTAAATTTGAATATTTAAAAATTTAAATTTTGAAATTTAAAAATTTAAATACTAAATTTTAAAAATTTAATTATTAAAACTTTAAATTTTAAAATTTAAAAATTTAAAAATTTAAATACTAAATTTTAAAAATTTATTTATTAAAATTTTAAATTTTAAAATTTAAAAATTTAAATACTAAATTTTAAAAATTTAATTATTAAAACTTTAACTTTTAAAATTTAAAAATTAAAATACTAAATTTTAAAAATTTAATTATTAAAACTTTAAATTTTAAAATTTAAAAATTTAAATATTAAATTTTAAAAATTTGAATATTAAAACTTTAAATTTTAAAATTTAAAAATTTAAATACTAAATTATAAAAATTTAATTATTAAAACGTTAAATATTAAAATTTAAAAATTTAAATTTTAAAATTTAAAAATTTAAATACTAAATTTTAAAAATTTAATTTCAAAACTTTAAATTTTAAAATTTAAAAATTTAAATACTAAATTTTAATAATTTAAAAATTTAAATACTCAATTTTAAAAATTTAATTATTAAAACTTTAAATTTTAAAATTTAAAAATTTAAAAATTTAAATACTAAATATTAAAAATTTAATTATTAAAAATTTAAATTTTAAAATTTAAAAATTTAAATACTAAATATAAAAAATTTAATTATAAAAACTTTAAATTTTAAAATTTAAAAATTTAAAAATTTAAATACTAAATTTTAAAAATTTAATTATTAAAACTTTAAATTTTAAAATTTAAAAATTTAAATACTAAATTTTAAAAATTTAAATATTAAAACTTTAAATTTTAAAATTTAAAAATTTAAATACTAAATTTTAAACATTTAATTATTAAAACGTTAAATTTTAAAATTTAAAAATTAAAATTTTAAAATTTAAAAATTTAAATTTTTAAAATTGAATTATTAAAATTTTAAATTTTAAAATTTAAAAATTTATATTTTAAAATTTAAAAATTTAAATTATAAAATTTAAAAATTTAAATTTTAAAATTTAAAAATTTAAATTTTAAAATTTAAAAATTTAAATTTTAAAATTTAAAAATTTAAATTTGAATATTTAAAAATTTAAATTTTAAAATTTAAAAATTTAAATACTAAATTTTAAAAATTTAATTATTAAAACTTTAAATTTTAAAATTTAAAAATTTAAAAATTTAAATACTAAATTTTAAAAATTTATTTATTAAAATTTTAAATTTTAAAATTTAAAAATTTAAATACTAAATTTTAAAAATTTAATTATTAAAACTTTAACTTTTAAAATTTAAAAATTTAAATACTAAATTTTAAAAATTTAATTATTAAAACTTTAAATTTTAAAATTTAAAAATTTAAATACTAAATTTTAAACATTTATTTATTAAAACGTTAAATTTTAAAATTTAAAAATTTAAATTTTAAAATTTAAAAATTTAAATTTTTAAAATTGAATTATTAAAATTTTAAATTTTAAAATTTAAAAATTTATATTTTAAAATTTAAAAATTTAAATTATAAAATTTAAAAATTTAAATTTTAAAATTTAAAAATTTAAATTTTAAAATTTAAAAATTTAAATTTTAAAATTTAAAAATTTAAATTTGAATATTTAAAAATTTAAATTTTAAAATTTAAAAATTTAAATACTAAATTTTAAAAATTTAATTATTAAAACTTTAAATTTTAAAATTTAAAAATTTAAAAATTTAAATACTAAATTTTAAAAATTTATTTATTAAAATTTTAAATTTTAAAATTTAAAAATTTAAATACTAAATTTTAAAAATTTAATTATTAAAACTTTAACTTTTAAAATTTAAAAATTTAAATACTAAATTTTAAAAATTTAATTATTAAAACTTTAAATTTTAAAATTTAAAAATTTAAATACTAAATTTTAAACATTTATTTATTAAAACGTTAAATTTTAAAATTTAAAAATTTAAAAATTTAAATTTTAAAATTTAAAAATTTAAATACTAAATTTTAAAAATTTAATTTCAAAACTTTAAATTTTAAAATTTAAAAATTTAAATACTAAATTTTAATAATTTAAAAATTTAAATACTCAATTTTAAAAATTTAAATATTAAAACTTTAAATTTTAAAATTTAAAAATTTAAAAATTTAAATATTAAATTTTTAAAATTGAATTATTAAAATTTTAAATTTTAAAATTTAAAAATTTAAATTTTAAAATTTAAAAATTTAAATTATAAAATTTAAAAATTTAAATTTTAAAATTTAAAAATTTAAATTTTAAAATTTAAAAATTTAAATTTTAAAATTTAAAAATTTAAATTTGAATATTTAAAAATTTAAATTTTAAAATTTAAAAATTTAAATACTAAATTTTAAAAATTTAATTATTAAAACTTTAAATTTTAAAATTTAAAAATTTAAAAATTTAAATACTAAATTTTAAAAATTTATTTATTAAAATTTTAAATTTTAAAATTTAAAAATTTAAATACTAAATTTTAAAAATTTAATTATTAAAACTTTAACTTTTAAAATTTAAAAATTTAAATACTAAATTTTAAAAATTTAATTATTATAACTTTAAATTTTAAAATTTAAAAATTTAAATACTAAATTTTAAACATTTATTTATTAAAACGTTAAATTTTAAAATTTAAAAATTTAAATTTTAAAATTTAAAAATTTAAATTTTAAAATTTAAAAATTTAAATACTAAATTTTAAAAATTTAATTTCAAAACTTTAAATTCTAAAATTTAAAAATTTAAATACTAAATTTTAATAATTTAAAAATTTAAATACTCAATTTTAAAAATTTAATTATTAAAACTTTAAATTTTAAAATTTAAAAATTTAAAAATTTAAATACTAAATTTTAAAAATTTAATTATTAAAACTTTAAATATTAAAAATTTAAAAATTTAAATACTCAATTTTAAAAATTTAATTATTAAAACTTTAAATTTAAAAATTTAAAAATTTAAATACAAAATTTTAAACATTTAATTATTAAAGCGTTAAATTTTAAAATTTAAAAATTTAAATTTTAAAATTTAAAAATTTAAATTTTAAAATTTAAAAATTTAAATACTAAATTTTAAAAATTTAATTTCAAAACTTTAAATTCTAAAATTTAAAAATTTAAATACTAAATTTTAATAATTTAAAAATTTAAATACTCAATTTTAAAAATTTAATTATTAAAACTTTAAATTTTAAAATTTAAAAATTTAAAAATTTAAATACTAAATTTTAAACATTTAATTATTAAAACGTTAAATTTTAAAATTTAAAAATTTAAATTTTAAAATTTAAAAATTTAAATTTTAAAATTTAAAAATTTAAATTTGAATATTTAAAAATTTAAATTTTGAAATTTAAAAATTTAAATACTAAATTTTAAAAATTTAATTATTAAAACTTTAAATTTTAAAATTTAAAAATTTAAAAATTTAAATACTAAATTTTAAAAATTTATTTATTAAAATTTTAAATTTTAAAATTTAAAAATTTAAATACTAAATTTTAAAAATTTAATTATTAAAACTTTAACTTTTAAAATTTAAAAATTAAAATACTAAATTTTAAAAATTTAATTATTAAAACTTTAAATTTTAAAATTTAAAAATTTAAATATTAAATTTTAAAAATTTGAATATTAAAACTTTAAATTTTAAAATTTAAAAATTTAAATACTAAATTATAAAAATTTAATTATTAAAACGTTAAATATTAAAATTTAAAAATTTAAATTTTAAAATTTAAAAATTTAAATTTTAAAATTTAAAAATTTAAATACTAAATTTTAAAAATTTAATTTCAAAACTTTAAATTTTAAAATTTAAAAATTTAAATACTAAATTTTAATAATTTAAAAATTTAAATACTCAATTTTAAAAATTTAATTATTAAAACTTTAAATTTTAAAATTTAAAAATTTAAAAATTTAAATACTAAATATTAAAAATTTAATTATTAAAAATTTAAATTTTAAAATTTAAAAATTTAAATACTAAATATAAAAAATTTAATTATAAAAACTTTAAATTTTAAAATTTAAAAATTTAAAAATTTAAATACTAAATTTTAAAAATTTAATTATTAAAACTTTAAATTTTAAAATTTAAAAATTTAAATACTAAATTTTAAAAATTTAAATATTAAAACTTTAAATTTTAAAATTTAAAAATTTAAATACTAAATTTTAAACATTTAATTATTAAAACGTTAAATTTTAAAATTTAAAAATTAAAATTTTAAAATTTAAAAATTTAAATTTTTAAAATTGAATTATTAAAATTTTAAATTTTAAAATTTAAAAATTTATATTTTAAAATTTAAAAATTTAAATTATAAAATTTAAAAATTTAAATTTTAAAATTTAAAAATTTAAATTTTAAAATTTAAAAATTTAAATTTTAAAATTTAAAAATTTAAATTTGAATATTTAAAAATTTAAATTTTAAAATTTAAAAATTTAAATACTAAATTTTAAAAATTTAATTATTAAAACTTTAAATTTTAAAATTTAAAAATTTAAAAATTTAAATACTAAATTTTAAAAATTTATTTATTAAAATTTTAAATTTTAAAATTTAAAAATTTAAATACTAAATTTTAAAAATTTAATTATTAAAACTTTAACTTTTAAAATTTAAAAATTTAAATACTAAATTTTAAAAATTTAATTATTAAAACTTTAAATTTTAAAATTTAAAAATTTAAATACTAAATTTTAAACATTTATTTATTAAAACGTTAAATTTTAAAATTTAAAAATTTAAATTTTAAAATTTAAAAATTTAAATTTTTAAAATTGAATTATTAAAATTTTAAATTTTAAAATTTAAAAATTTAAATTTTAAAATTTAAAAATTTAAATTATAAAATTTAAAAATTTAAATTTTAAAATTTAAAAATTTAAATTTTAAAATTTAAAAATTTAAATTTTAAAATTTAAAAATTTAAATTTGAATATTTAAAAATTTAAATTTTAAAATTTAAAAATTTAAATACTAAATTTTAAAAATTTAATTATTAAAACTTTAAATTTTAAAATTTAAAAATTTAAAAATTTAAATACTAAATTTTAAAAATTTATTTATTAAAATTTTAAATTTTAAAATTTAAAAATTTAAATACTAAATTTTAAAAATTTAATTATTAAAACTTTAACTTTTAAAATTTAAAAATTTAAATACTAAATTTTAAAAATTTAATTATTATAACTTTAAATTTTAAAATTTAAAAATTTAAATACTAAATTTTAAACATTTATTTATTAAAACGTTAAATTTTAAAATTTAAAAATTTAAATTTTAAAATTTAAAAATTTAAATTTTATAATTTAAAAATTTAAATACTAAATTTTAAAAATTTAATTTCAAAACTTTAAATTCTAAAATTTAAAAATTTAAATACTAAATTTTAATAATTTAAAAATTTAAATACTCAATTTTAAAAATTTAATTATTAAAACTTTAAATTTTAAAATTTAAAAATTTAAAAATTTAAATACTAAATTTTAAAAATTTAATTATTAAAACTTTAAATATTAAAAATTTAAAAATTTAAATACTCAATTTTAAAAATTTAATTATTAAAACTTTAAATTTAAAAATTTAAAAATTTAAATACAAAATTTTAAAAATTTAATTATTAAAACTTTAACTTTTAAAATTTAAAAATTTAAATACTAAATTTTAAAAATTTAATTATTTAAACTTTAAATTTTAAAATTTAAAAATTTAAATACTAAATTTTAAAAATTTAAATATTAAAACTTTAAATTTTAAAATTTAAAAATTTAAATAATAAATTTTAAAAATTTAATTATTAAAACGTTAAATTTTAAAATTTAAAAATTTAAAGTTTTAATATTTAAATTTTTAAAATTAAGTATTTAAATTTTTAAATTTTAAAATTTAAAGTTTAATTTTAAAAATTTAATTATTAAAACTTTAAATTTTAAAATTTAAAAATTTAAAAATTTAAAAATTTAAATGCTAAATTTTAAAAATTTAATTATTAAAACGTTAAAATTTAAAATTTAAAAATCTAAATTTTAAAATTTAAAAATTTAAATTTTAAAATTTAAAAATTTAAATACAAAATTTTAAAAATTTAAATATTAAAACTTTAAATTTTAAAATTTAAAAATTTAAATAATAAATTTTAAAAATTTAATTATTAAAACGTTAAATTTTAAAATTTAAAAATTTAAATAACAAATTTTAAAAATTTAATTATTAAAACTTTAAATTTTAAAATTTAAAAATTTAAATACTAAATTTTTAAAATTGAATTATTAAAATTTTAAATTTTAAAATTTAAAAATTTAAATTTTAAAATTTAAAAATTTAAATTTTAAAATTTTAAAATTTAAATTTTAAAATTTAAAAATTTAAATTTTAAAATTTAAAAATTTAAATTTTAAAATTTAAAAATTTAAATTTGAATATTTAAAAATTTAAATTTTAAAATTTAAAAATTTAAATTTTAAAATTTAAAAATTTAAATACTAAATTTTAAAAATTTAATTATTAAAACTTTAAATTTTAAAATTTAAAAATTTAAAAATTTAAATACTAAATTTTAAAAATTTATTTATTAAAATTTTAAATTTTAAAATTTAAAAATTTAAATACTAAATTTTAAAAATTTAATTATTAAAACTTTAACTTTTAAAATTTAAAAATTTAAATACTAAATTTTAAAAATTTAATTATTAAAACTTTAAATTTTAAAATTTAAAAAGTTAAATATTAAATTTTAAAAATTTGAATATTAAAACTTTAAATTTTAAAATTTAAAAATTTAAATACTAAATTTTAAAAATTTAATTATTAAAACGTTAAATTTTAAAATTTTAAAATTTAAAAATTTAAATTTTAAAATTTAAAAATTTAAATTTTAAAATTTAAAAATTTAAATACTAAATTTTAATAATTTAAAAATATAAATACTCAATTTTAAAAATTTAATTATTAAAACTTTAAATTTTAAAATTTAAAAATTTAAATACTAAATTTTAAAAATTTAATTATTAAAACTTTAAATTTTAAAATTTAAATATTTAAATACTAAATTTTAAACATTTAATTATTAAAACGTTAAATTTTAAAATTTAAAAATTTAAATTTTAAAATTTAAAAATTTAAATTTTAAAATTTAAAAATTTAAATTTTAAAATTTAAAAATTTAAATACTAAATTTAAAAAATTTAATTTCAAAACTTTAAATTTTAAAATTTAAAAATTTAAATACTAAATTTTAATAATTTAAAAATTTAAATACTCAATTTTAAAAATTTAATTATTAAAATTTTAAATTTTAAAATTTAAAAATTTAAAAATTTAAATACTAAATATTAAAAATTTAATTATTAAAACTTTAAATTTTAAAATTTAAAAATTTAAATTTTAAAATTTAAAAATTTAAATTTTAAAATTTTAAAATTTAAATTTTAAAATTTAAAAATTTAAATTTTAAAATTTAAAAATTTAAATTTTAAAATTTAAAAATTTAAATTTGAATATTTAAAAATTTAAATTTTAAAATTTAAAAATTTAAATTTTAAAATTTAAAAATTTAAATACTAAATTTTAAAAATTTAATTATTAAAACTTTAAATTTTAAAATTTAAAAATTTAAAAATTTAAATACTAAATTTTAAAAATTTATTTATTAAAATTTTAAATTTTAAAATTTAAAAATTTAAATACTAAATTTTAAAAATTTAATTATTAAAACTTTAACTTTTAAAATTTAAAAATTTAAATACTAAATTTTAAAAATTTAATTATTAAAACTTTAAATTTTAAAATTTAAAAAGTTAAATATTAAATTTTAAAAATTTGAATATTAAAACTTTAAATTTTAAAATTTAAAAATTTAAATACTAAATTTTAAAAATTTAATTATTAAAACGTTAAATTTTAAAATTTTAAAATTTAAAAATTTAAATTTTAAAATTTAAAAATTTAAATTTTAAAATTTAAAAATTTAAATACTAAATTTTAATAATTTAAAAATATAAATACTCAATTTTAAAAATTTAATTATTAAAACTTTAAATTTTAAAATTTAAAAATTTAAATACTAAATTTTAAAAATTTAATTATTAAAACTTTAAATTTTAAAATTTAAATATTTAAATACTAAATTTTAAACATTTAATTATTAAAACGTTAAATTTTAAAATTTAAAAATTTAAATTTTAAAATTTAAAAATTTAAATTTTAAAATTTAAAAATTTAAATACTAAATTTAAAAAATTTAATTTCAAAACTTTAAATTTTAAAATTTAAAAATTTAAATACTAAATTTTAATAATTTAAAAATTTAAATACTCAATTTTAAAAATTTAATTATTAAAATTTTAAATTTTAAAATTTAAAAATTTAAAAATTTAAATACTAAATATTAAAAATTTAATTATTAAAACTTTAAATTTTAAAATTTAAAAATTTAAATTTTAAAATTTAAAAATTTAAATTTTAAAATTTAAAAATTTAAATACTAAATTTAAAAAATTTAATTATAAAAACTTTAAATTTTAAAATTTAAAAATTTAAAAATTTAAATACTAAATTTTAAAAATTTAATTATTAAAACTTTAAATTTTAAAATTTAAAAATTTAAATACTAAATTTTAAAAATTTAAATATTAAAACTTTAAATTTTAAAATTTAAAAATTTAAATATTAAATTTTAAAAATTTGAATATTAAAACTTTAAATTTTAAAATTTAAAAATTTAAATACTAAATTTTAATAATTTAAAAATTTAAATACTCAATTTTAAAAATCTAATTATTAAATCTTTAAATTTTAAAATTTAAAAATTTAAAAATTTAAAAATTTAAATACTAAATTTTAAAAATTTAATTATTAAAACTTTAAATTTTAAAAATTTAAAAATTTAAATACTCAATTTTAAAAATTTAATTATTAAAACTTTAAATTTAAAAATTTAAAAATTTAAATACAAAATTTTAAAAATTTAATTATTAAAACTTTAACTTTTAAAATTTAAAAATTTAAATACTAAATTTTAAAAATTTAATTATTTAAACTTTAAATTTTGAAATTTAAAAATTTAAATAATAAATTTTAAAAATTTAATTATTAAAACGTTAAATTTTAAAATTTAAAAATTTAAAGTTTTAATATTTAAATTTTTAAAATTTAGTATTTAAATTTTTAAATTTTAAAATTTAAAGTTTAATTTTAAAAATTTAATTATTAAAACTTTAAATTTTAAAATTTAAAAATTTAAAAATTTAAAAATTTAAATGCTAAATTTTAAAAATTTAATTATTAAAACGTTAAATTTTAAAATTTAAAAATCTAAATTTTAAAATTTAAAAATTTAAATTTTAAAATTTAAAAATTTAAATACAAAATTTTAAAAATTTAAATATTAAAACTTTAAATTTTAAAATTTAAAAATTTAAATAATAAATTTTAAAAATTTAATTATTAAAACGTTAAATTTTAAAATTTAAAAATTTAAATACCAAATTTTAAAAATTTAATTATTAAAACTTTAAATTTTAAAATTTAAAAATTTAAATACTAAATTTTTAAAATTGAATTATTAAAATTTTAAATTTTAAAATTTAAAAATTTAAATTTTAAAATTTAAAAATTTAAATTTTAAAATTTTAAAATTTAAATTTTAAAATTTAAAAATTTAAATTTTAAAATTTAAAAATTTAAATTTTAAAATTTAAAAATTTAAATTTGAATATTTAAAAATTTAAATTTTAAAATTTAAAAATTTAAATTTTAAAATTTAAAAATTTAAATACTAAATTTAAAAAATTTAATTTAAAAACTTTAAATTTTAAAATTTAAAAATTTAAATACTAAATTTTAATAATTTAAAAATTTAAATACTCAATTTTAAAAATTTAATTATTAAAATTTTAAATTTTAAAATTTAAAAATTTAAAAATTTAAATACTAAATATTAAAAATTTAATTATTAAAACTTTAAATTTTAAAATTTAAAAATTTAAATTTTAAAATTTAAAAATTTAAATTTTAAAATTTAAAAATTTAAATTTTAAAATTTTAAAATTTAAATTTTAAAATTTAAAAATTTAAATTTTAAAATTTAAAAATTTAAATACTAAATTTTAAAAATTTAATTATTAAAACTTTAACTTTTAAAATTTAAAAATTTAAATACTAAATTTTAAAAATTTAATTATTAAAACTTTAAATTTTAAAATTTAAAAAGTTAAATATTAAATTTTAAAAATTTGAATATTAAAACTTTAAATTTTAAAATTTAAAAATTTAAATACTAAATTTTAAAAATTTAATTATTAAAACGTTAAATTTTAAAATTTTAAAATTTAAAAATTTAAATTTTAAAATTTAAAAATTTAAATTTTAAAATTTAAAAATTTAAATACTAAATTTTAATAATTTAAAAATATAAATACTCAATTTTAAAAATTTAATTATTAAAACTTTAAATTTTAAAATTTAAAAATTTAAATACTAAATTTTAAAAATTTAATTATTAAAACTTTAAATTTTAAAATTTAAATATTTAAATACTAAATTTTAAACATTTAATTATTAAAACGTTAAATTTTAAAATTTAAAAATTTAAATTTTAAAATTTAAAAATTTAAATTTTAAAATTTAAAAATTTAAATACTAAATTTAAAAAATTTAATTTCAAAACTTTAAATTTTAAAATTTAAAAATTTAAATACTAAATTTTAATAATTTAAAAATTTAAATACTCAATTTTAAAAATTTAATTATTAAAATTTTAAATTTTAAAATTTAAAAATTTAAAAATTTAAATACTAAATATTAAAAATTTAATTATTAAAACTTTAAATTTTAAAATTTAAAAATTTAAATTTTAAAATTTAAAAATTTAAATTTTAAAATTTAAAAATTTAAATACTAAATTTAAAAAATTTAATTATAAAAACTTTAAATTTTAAAATTTAAAAATTTAAAAATTTAAATACTAAATTTTAAAAATTTAATTATTAAAACTTTAAATTTTAAAATTTAAAAATTTAAATACTAAATTTTAAAAATTTAAATATTAAAACTTTAAATTTTAAAATTTAAAAATTTAAATATTAAATTTTAAAAATTTGAATATTAAAACTTTAAATTTTAAAATTTAAAAATTTAAATAATAAATTTTAATAATTTAAAAATTTAAATACTCAATTTTAAAAATCTAATTATTAAATCTTTAAATTTTAAAATTTAAAAATTTAAAAATTTAAAAATTTAAATACTAAATTTTAAAAATTTAATTATTAAAACTTTAAATTTAAAAATTTAAAAATTTAAATACAAAATTTTAAAAATTTAATTATTAAAACTTTAACTTTTAAAATTTAAAAATTTAAATACTAAATTTTAAAAATTTAATTATTTAAACTTTAAATTTTGAAATTTAAAAATTTAAATAATAAATTTTAAAAATTTAATTATTAAAACGTTAAATTTTAAAATTTAAAAATTTAAAGTTTTAATATTTAAATTTTTAAAATTTAGTATTTAAATTTTTAAATTTTAAAATTTAAAGTTTAATTTTAAAAATTTAATTATTAAAACTTTAAATTTTAAAATTTAAAAATTTAAAAATTTAAATGCTGAATTTTAAAAATTTAATTATTAAAACGTTAAATTTTAAAATTTAAAAATCTAAATTTTAAAATTTAAAAATTTAAATTTTAAAATTTAAAAATTTAAATACTAAATTTTAAAAATTTAATTATTAAAACTTTAAATTTTAAAATTTAAAAATTTAAATAATAAATTTTAAAAATTTAATTATTAAAACGTTAAATTTTAAAATTTAAAAATTTAAATTTTAAAATTTAAAAATTTAAATTTTAAAATTTAAAAATTTAAATACTAAATTTTAAAAATATAATTATTAAAACTTTAAATTTTAAAATTTAAAAGTTTAAATACTAAATTTTTAAAATTGAATTATTAAAACTTTAAATTTTAAAATTTAAAAATTTAAATTTTAAAATTTAAAAATTTAAATTTTAAAATTTAAAAATTTAAATTTTAAAATTTAAAAATTTAAATTTTAAAATTTAAAAATTTAAATACTAAATTTTAAAAATTTAATTATTAAAACTTTAAATTTTAAAATTTAAAAATTTAAAAATTTAAATACTAAATTTTAAAAATTTAATTATTAAAACGTTAAATTTTAAAATTTAAAAATCTAAATTTTAAAATTTAAAAACTTAAATTTTAAAATTTAAAAATTTAAATACTAAATTTTAAAAATTTAATTATTAAAACTTTAAATTTTAAAATTTAAAAATTTAAAAATTTAAATACTAAATTTTAAAAATTTATTTATTAAAATTTTAAATTTTAAAATTTAAAAATTTAAATACTAAATTTTAAAAATTTAATTATTAAAACTTTAACTTTTAAAATTTAAAAATATAAATACTAAATTTTAAAAATTTAATTATTAAAACTTTAAATTTTAAAATTTAAAAAGTTAAATATTAAATTTTAAAAATTTGAATATTAAAACTTTAAATTTTAAAATTTTAAAATTTAAATACTAAATTTTAAAAATTTAATTATTAAAACGTTAAATTTTAAAATTTTAAAATTTAAAAATTTAAATTTTAAAATTTAAAAATTTAAATTTTAAAATTTAAAAATTTAAATACTAAATTTTAATAATTTAAAAATATAAATACTCAATTTTAAAAATTTAATTATTAAAACTTTAAATTTTAAAATTTAAAAATTTAAATACTAAATTTTAAAAATTTAATTATTAAAACTTTAAATTTTAAAATTTAAATATTTAAATACTAAATTTTAAACATTTAATTATTAAAACGTTAAATTTTAAAATTTAAAAATTTAAATTTTAAAATTTAAAAATTTAAATTTTAAAATTTAAAAATTTAAATACTAAATTTAAAAAATTTAATTTCAAAACTTTAAATTTTAAAATTTAAAAATTTAAATACTAAATTTTAATAATTTAAAAATTTAAATACTCAATTTTAAAAATTTAATTATTAAAATTTTAAATTTTAAAATTTAAAAATTTAAAAATTTAAATACTAAATATTAAAAATTTAATTATTAAAACTTTAAATTTTAAAATTTAAAAATTTAAATTTTAAAATTTAAAAATTTAAATTTTAAAATTTAAAAATTTAAATACTAAATTTAAAAAATTTAATTATAAAAACTTTAAATTTTAAAATTTAAAAATTTAAAAATTTAAATACTAAATTTTAAAAATTTAATTATTAAAACTTTAAATTTTAAAATTTAAAAATTTAAATACTAAATTTTAAAAGTTTAAATATTAAAACTTTAAATTTTAAAATTTAAAAATTTAAATATTAAATTTTAAAAATTTGCATATTAAAACTTTAAATTTTAAAATTTAAAAATTTAAATACTAAATTTTAATAATTTAAAAATTTAAATACTCAATTTTAAAAATCTAATTATTAAATCTTTAAATTTTAAAATTTAAAAATTTAAAAATTTAAAAATATAAATACTAAATTTTAAAAATTTAATTATTAAAACTTTAAATTTTAAAAATTTAAAAATTTAAATACTCAATTTTAAAAATTTAATTATTAAAACTTTAAATTTAAAAATTTAAAAATTTAAATACAAAATTTTAAAAATTTAATTATTAAAACTTTAACTTTTAAAATTTAAAAATTTAAATACTAAATTTTAAAAATTTAATTATTTAAACTTTAAATTTTGAAATTTAAAAATTTAAATAATAAATTTTAAAAATTTAATTATTAAAACGTTAAATTTTAAAATTTAAAAATTTAAAGTTTTAATATTTAAATTTTTAAAATTTAGTATTTAAATTTTTAAATTTTAAAATTTAAAGTTTAATTTTAAAAATTTAATTATTAAAACTTTAAATTTTAAAATTTAAAAATTTAAAAATTTAAATGCTGAATTTTAAAAATTTAATTATTAAAACGTTAAATTTTAAAATTTAAAAATCTAAATTTTAAAATTTAAAAATTTAAATTTTAAAATTTAAAAATTTAAATACTAAATTTTAAAAATTTAATTATTAAAACTTTAAATTTTAAAATTTAAAAATTTAAATAATAAATTTTAAAAATTTAATTATTAAAACGTTAAATTTTAAAATTTAAAAATTTAAATTTTAAAATTTAAAAATTTAAATTTTAAAATTTAAAAATTTAAATACTAAATTTTAAAAATATAATTATTAAAACTTTAAATTTTAAAATTTAAAAGTTTAAATACTAAATTTTTAAAATTGAATTATTAAAACTTTAAATTTTAAAATTTAAAAATTTAAAAATTTAAATACTAAATTTTAAAAATTTAATTATTAAAACTTTAAATTTTAAAATTTAAAAATTTAAAAATTTAAATACTAAATTTTAAAAATTTAATTATTAAAACGTTAAATTTTAAAATTTAAAAATCTAAATTTTAAAATTTAAAAATTTAAATTTTAAAATTTAAAAATTTAAATACTAAATTTTAAAAATTTAATTATTAAAACTTTAAATTTTAAAATTTAAAAATTTAAAAATTTAAATACTAAATTTTAAAAATTTAATTATTAAAACGTTAAATTTTAAAATTTAAAAATCTAAATTTTAAAATTTAAAAATTTAAATTTTAAAATTTAAAAATTTAAATACTAAATTTTAAAAATTTAATTATTAAAACTTTAAATTTTAAAATTTAAAAATTTAAAAATTTAAATACTAAATTTTAAAAATTTAATTATTAAAACGTTAAATTTTAAAATTTAAAAATCTAAATTTTAAAATTTAAAAATTTAAATTTTAAAATTTAAAAATTTAAATACAAAATTTTAAAAATTTAAATATTAAAACTTTAAATTTTAAAATTTAAAAATTTAAATAATAAATTTTAAAAATTTAATTATTAAAACGATAAATTTTAAAATTTAAAAATTTAAATACTAAATTTTAAAAATTTAATTATTAAAACTTTAAATTTTAAAATTTAAAAATTTAAATACTAAATTTTTAAAATTGAATTATTAAAATTTTAAATTTTAAAATTTAAAAATTTAAATTTTAAAATTTAAAAATTTAAATTTTAAAATTTTAAAATTTAAATTTTAAAATTTAAAAATTTAAATTTTAAAATTTAAAAATTTAAATTTGAATATTTAAAAATTTAAATTTTAAAATTTAAAAATTTAAATTTTAAAATTTAAAAATTTAAATACTAAATTTTAAAAATTTAATTATTAAAACTTTAAATTTTAAAATTTAAAAATTTAAAAATTGAAATACTAAATTTTAAAAATTTATTTATTAAAATTTTAAATTTTAAAATTTAAAAATTTAAATACTAAATTTTAAAAATTTAATTATTAAAACTTTAACTTTTAAAATTTAAAAATTTAAATACTAAATTTTAAAAATTTAATTATTAAAACTTTAAATTTTAAAATTTAAAAATTTAAATATTAAATTTTAAAAATTTGAATATTAAAACTTTAAATTTTAAAATTTAAAAATTTAAATACTAAATTTTAAAAATTTAATTATTAAAACGTTAAATTTTAAAATTTTAAAATTTAAAAATTTAAATTTTAAAATTTAAAAATTTAAATTTTAAAATTTAAAAATTTAAATACTAAATTTTAATAATTTAAAAATATAAATACTCAATTTTAAAAATTTAATTATTAAAACTTTAAATTTTAAAATTTAAAAATTTAAATACTAAATTTTAAAAATTTAATTATTAAAACTTTAAATTTTAAAATTTAAAAATTTAAATACTAAATTTTAAACATTTAATTATTAAAACGTTAAATTTTAAAATTTAAAAATTTAAATTTTAAAATTTAAAAATTTAAATTTTAAAATTTAAAAATTTAAATACTAAATTTTAAAAATTTAATTTCAAAACTTTAAATTTTAAAATTTAAAAATTTAAATACTAAATTTTAATAATTTAAAAATTTAAATACTCAATTTTAAAAATTTAATTATTAAAACTTTAAATTTTAAAATTTAAAAATTTAAAAATTTAAATACTAAATTTTAAAAATTTAATTATTAAAACTTTAAATTTTAAAATTTAAAAATTTAAATTTTAAAATTTAAAAATTTAAATTTTAAAATTTAAAAATTTAAATTTTAAAATTTAAAAATTTAAATACAAAATTTTAAAAATTTAAATATTAAAACTTTAAATTTTAAAATTTAAAAATTTAAATAATAAATTTTAAAAATTTAATTATTAAAACGTTAAATTTTAAAATATAAAAATTTAAATACTAAATTTTAAAAATTTAATTATTAAAACTTTAAATTTTAAAATTTAAAAATTTAAATACTAAATTTTTAAAATTGAATTATTAAAATTTTAAATTTTAAAATTTAAAAATTTAAATTTTAAAATTTAAAAATTTAAATTTTAAAATTTTAAAATTTAAATTTTAAAATTTAAAAATTTAAATTTTAAAATTTAAAAATTTAAATTTTAAAATTTAAAAATTTAAATTTTAAAATTTAAAAATTTAAATACAAGATTTTAAAAATTTAAATATTAAAACTTTAAATTTTAAAATTTAAAAATTTAAATACTAAATTTTAATAATTTAAAAATTTAAATACTCAATTTTAAAAATTTAATTATTAAAACTTTAAATTTTAAAATTTAAAAATTTAAAAATTTAAATACTAAATATTAAAAATTTAATTATTAAAACTTTAAATTTTAAAATTTAAAAATTTAAATTTTAAAATTTAAAAATTTAAATTTTAAAATTTAAAAATTTAAATTTTAAAATTTAAAAATTTAAATTTTAAAATTTAAAAATTTAAATACAAAATTTTAAAAATTTAAATATTAAAACTTTAAGTTTTAAAATTTAAAAATTTAAATAATAAATTTTAAAAATTTAATTATTAAAACGTTAAATTTTAAAATATAAAAATTTAAATACTAAATTTTAAAAATTTAATTATTAAAACTTTAAATTTTAAAATTTAAAAATTTAAATACTAAATTTTTAAAATTGAATTATTAAAATTTTAAATTTTAAAATTTAAAAATTTAAATTTTAAAATTTAAAAATTTAAATTTTAAAATTTTAAAATTTAAATTTTAAAATTTAAAAATTTAAATTTTAAAATTTAAAAATTTAAATTTTAAAATTTAAAAATTTAAATTTTAAAATTTAAAAATTTAAATTTGAATATTTAAAAATTTAAATTTTAAAATTTAAAAATTTAAATTTTAAAATTTAAAAATTTAAATACTAAATTTTAAAAATTTAATTATTAAAACTTTAAATTTTAAAATTTAAAAATTTAAAAATTTAAATACTAAATTTTAAAAATTTATTTATTAAAATTTTAAATTTTAAAATTTAAAAATTTAAATACTAAATTTTAAAAATTTAATTATTAAAACTTTAAATTTTAAAATTTAAAAATTTAAATATTAAATTTTAAAAATTTGAATATTAAAACTTTAAATTTTAAAATTTAAAAATTTAAATACTAAATTTTAAAAATTTAATTATTAAAACGTTAAATTTTAAAATTTTAAAATTTAAAAATTTAAATTTTAAAATTTAAAAATTTAAATTTTAAAATTTAAAAATTTAAATACTAAATTTTAATAATTTAAAAATATAAATACTCAATTTTAAAAATTTAATTATTAAAACTTTAAATTTTAAAATTTAAAAATTTAAATACTAAATTTTAAAAATTTAATTATTAAAACTTTAAATTTTAAAATTTAAAAATTTAAATACTAAATTTTAAAAATTTAATTATTAAAACTTTAAATTTTAAAATTTAAAAATTTAAATATTAAATTTTAAAAATTTGAATATTAAAACTTTAAATTTTAAAATTTAAAAATTTAAATACTAAATTTTAAAAATTTAATTATTAAAACGTTAAATTTTAAAATTTTAAAATTTAAATTTTAAAATTTAAAAATTTAAATTTTAAAATTTAAAAATTTAAATACTAAATTTTAATAATTTAAAAATATAAATACTCAATTTTAAAAATTTAATTATTAAAACTTTAAATTTTAAAATTTAAAAATTTAAATACTAAATTTTAAAAATTTAATTATTAAAACTTTAAATTTTAAAATTTAAAAATTTAAATATTAAATTTTAAACATTTAATTATTAAAACGTTAAATTTTAAAATTTAAAAATTTAAATTTTAAAATTTAAAAATTTAAATTTTAAAATTTAAAAATTTAAATACTAAATTTTAAAAATTTAATTTCAAAACTTTAAATTTTAAAATTTAAAAATTTAAATACTAAATTTTAATAATTTAAAAATTTAAATACTCAATTTTAAAAATTTAATTATTAAAACTTTAAATTTTAAAATTTTAAAATTTAAAAATTTAAATACTAAATATTAAAAATTTAATTATTAAAACTTTAAATTTTAAAATTTAAAAATTTAAATACTAAATTTAAAAAATTTAATTATAAAAACTTTAAATTTTAAAATTTAAAAATTTAAAAATTTAAATACTAAATTTTAAAAATTTAATTATTAAAACTTTAAATTTTAAAATTTAAAAATTTAAATATTAAATTTTAAAAATTTGAATATTAAAACTTTAAATTTTAAAATTTAAAAATTTAAATACTAAATTTTAATAATTTAAAAATTTAAATACTCAATTTTAAAAATCTAATTATTAAATCTTTAAATTTTAAAATTTAAAAATTTAAAAATTTAAAAATTTAAATACTAAATTTTAAAAATTTAATTATTAAAACTTTAAATTTTAAAAATTTAAAAATTTAAATACTCAATTTTAAAAATTTAATTATTAAAACTTTAAATTTAAAAATTTAAAAATTTAAATACAAAATTTTAAAAATTTAATTATTAAAACTTTAACTTTTAAAATTTAAAAATTTAAATACTAAATTTTAAAAATTTAATTATTTAAACTTTAAATTTTGAAATTTAAAAATTTAAATAATAAATTTTAAAAATTTAATTATTAAAACGTTAAATTTTAAAATTGAAAAATTTAAAGTTTTAATATTTAAATTTTTAAAATTTAGTATTTAAATTTTTAAATTTTAAAATTTAAAGTTTAATTTTAAAAATTTAATTATTAAAACTTTAAATTTTAAAATTTAAAAATTTAAAAATTTAAATGCTGAATTTTAAAAATTTAATTATTAAAACGTTATATTTTAAAATTTAAAAATCTAAATTTTAAAATTTAAAAATTTAAATTTTAAAATTTAAAAATTTAAATACTAAATTTTAAAAATTTAATTATTAAAACTTTAAATTTTAAAATTTAAAAATTTAAATAATAAATTTTAAAAATTTAATTATTAAAACGTTAAATTTTAAAATTTAAAAATTTAAATTTTAAAATTTAAAAATTTAAATTTTAAAATTTAAAAATTTAAATACTAAATTTTAAAAATATAATTATTAAAACTTTAAATTTTAAAATTTAAAAGTTTAAATACTAAATTTTTAAAATTGAATTATTAAAACGTTAAATTTTAAAATTTAAAAATTTAAATTTTAAAATTTAAAAATTTAAATTTTAAAATTTAAAAATTTAAATACTAAATTTTAAAAATATAATTATTAAAAATTTAAATTTTAAAATTTAAAAATTTAATTTTAAAATGTAAAAATTTAAATTTTAAAATTTAAAAATTTAAATTTTAAAATTTAAAAATTTAAATACTAAATTTTAAAAATTTAATTATTAAAACTTTAAATTTTAAAATTTAAAAATTTAAAAATTTAAATACTAAATTTTAAAAATTTAATTATTAAAACGTTAAATTTTAAAATTTAAAAATCTAAATTTTAAAATTTAAAAATTTAAATTTTAAAATTTAAAAATTTAAATAATAAATTTTAAAATTTTAATTATTAAAACTTTAAATTTTAAAATTTAAAAATTTAAAAATTTAAATACTAAATTTTAAAAATTTAATTATTAAAACGTTAAATTTTAAAATTTAAAAATCTAAATTTTAAAATTTAAAAATTTAAATTTTAAAATTTAAAAATTTAAATACAAAATTTTAAAAAATTTAAATGTTAAAACTTTAAATTTTAAAATTTAAAAATTTAAATAATAAATTTTAAAAATTTAATTATTAAAACGTTAAATTTTAAAATTTAAAAATTTAAATACTAAATTTTAAAAATTTAATTATTAAAACTTTAAATTTTAAAATTTAAAAATTTAAATACTAAATTTTTAAAATTGAATTATTAAAATTTTAAATTTTAAAATTTAAAAATTTAAATTTTAAAATTTAAAAATTTAAATTTTAAAATTTTAAAATTTAAATTTTAAAATTTAAAAATTTAAATTTTAAAATTTTAAAATTTAAAAATTTAAATTTTAAAATTTAAAAATTTAAATTTGAATATTTAAAAATTTAAATTTTAAAATTTAAAAATTTAAATTTTAAAATTTAAAAATTTAAATACTAAATTTTAAAAATTTAATTATTAAAACTTTAAATTTTAAAATTTAAAAATTTAAAAATTTAAATACTAAATTTTAAAAATTTATTTATTAAAATTTTAAATTTTAAAATTTAAAAATTTAAATACTAAATTTTAAAAATTTAATTATTAAAACTTTAACTTTTAAAATTTAAAAATTTAAATATTAAATTTTAAAAATTTAATTATTAAAACTTTAAATTTTAAAATTTAAAAATTTAAATATTAAATTTTAAAAATTTGAATATTAAAACTTTAAATTTTAAAATTTAAAAATTTAAATACTAAATTTTAAAAATTTAATTATTAAAACGTTAAATTTTAAAATTTTAAAATTTAAAAATTTAAATACTAAATTTTAATAATTTAAAAATATAAATACTCAATTTTAAAAATTTAATTATTAAAACTTTAAATTTTAAAATTTAAAAATTTAAATACTAAATTTTAAAAATTTAATTATTAAAACTTTAAATTTTAAAATTTAAAAATTTAAATACTAAATTTTAAATATTTAATTATTAAAACGTTAAATTTTAAAATTTAAAAATTTAAATTTTAAAATTTAAAAATTTAAATTTTAAAATTTAAAAATTTAAATACTAAATTTTAAAAATTTAATTTCAAAACTTTAAATTTTAAAATTTAAAAATTTAAATACTAAATTTTAATAATTTAAAAATTTAAATACTCAATTTTAAAAATTTAATTATTAAAACTTTAAATTTTAAAATTTAAAAATTTAAAAATTTAAATACTAAATATTAAAAATTTAATTATTAAAACTTTAAATTTTAAAATTTAAAAATTTAAATTTTAAAATTTAAAAATTTAAATTTTAAAATTTAAAAATTTAAATTTTAAAATTTAAAAATTTAAATTTTAAAATTTAAAAATTTAAATTCAAAATTTTAAAAATTTAAATATTAAAACTTTAAATTTTAAAATTTAAAAATTTAAATAATAAATTTTAAAAATTTAATTAATAAAACGTTAAATTTTAAAATTTAAAAATTTAAATACTAAATTTTAAAAATTTAATTATTAAAACTTTAAATTTTAAAATTTAAAAATTTAAATACTAAATTTTTAAAATTGAATTATTAAAATTTTAAATTTTAAAATTTAAAAGTTTAAATACTAAATTTTAAAAATTTAATTATTAAAACTTTAACTTTTAAAATTTAAAAATTTAAATACTAAATTTTAAAAATTTAATTATTAAAACTTTAAATTTTAAAATTTAAAAATTTAAAAATTTAAATACTAAATTTTAAAAATTTATTTATTAAAATTTTAAATTTTAAAATTTAAAAATTTAAATACTAAATTTTAAAAATTTAATTATTAAAACTTTAACTTTTAAAATTTAAAAATTTAAATACTAAATTTTAAAAATTTAATTATTAAAACTTTAAATTTTAAAATTTAAAAATTTAAATATTAAATTTTAAAAATTTGAATATTAAAACTTTAAATTTTAAAATTTAAAAATTTAAATACTAAATTTTAAAAATTTAATTATTAAAACGTTAAATTTTAAAATTTTAAAATTTAAAAATTTAAATTTTAAAATTTAAAAATTTAAATTTTAAAATTTAAAAATTTAAATACTAAATTTTAATAATTTAAAAATATAAATACTCAATTTTAAAAATTTAATTATTAAAACTTTAAATTTTAAAATTTAAAAATTTAAATACTAAATTTTAAAAATTTAATTATTAAAACTTTAAATTTTAAAATTTAAAAATTTAAATACTAAATTTTAAACATTTAATTATTATAACGTTAAATTTTAAAATTTAAAAATTTAAATTTTAAAATTTAAAAATTTAAATTTTAAAATTTAAAAATTTAAATACTAACTTTTAAAAATTTAATTTCAAAACTTTAAATTTTAAAATTTAAAAATTTAAATACTAAATTTTAATAATTTAAAAATTTAAATACTCAATTTTAAAAATTTAATTATTAAAACTTTAAATTTTAAAATTTAAAAATTTAAAAATTTAAATACTAAATATTAAAAATTTAATTATTAAAACTTTAAATTTTAAAATTTAAAAATTTAAATTTTAAAATTTAAAAATTTAAATACTAAATTTAAAAAATTTAATTATAAAAACTTTAAATTTTAAAATTTAAAAATTTAAAAATTTAAATACTAAATTTTAAAAATTTAATTATTAAAACTTTAAATTTTAAAATTTAAAAATTTAAAAATTTAAATACTAAATATTAAAAATTTAATTATTAAAACTTTAAATTTTAAAATTTAAAAATTTAAATTTTAAAATTTAAAAATTTAAATTTTAAAATTTAAAAATTTAAATTTTAAAATTTAAAAATTTAAATTCAAAATTTTAAAAATTTAAATATTAAAACTTTAAATTTTAAAATTTAAAAATTTAAATAATAAATTTTAAAAATTTAATTATTAAAACGTTAAATTTTAAAATTTAAAAATTTAAATACTAAATTTTAAAAATTTAATTATTAAAACTTTAAATTTTAAAATTTAAAAATTTAAATACTAAATTTTTAAAATTGAATTATTAAAATTTTAAATTTTAAAATTTAAAAATTTAAATTTTAAAATTTAAAAATTTAAATTTTAAAATTTTAAAATTTAAATTTTAAAATTTAAAAATTTAAATTTTAAAATTTAAAAATTTAAATTTTAAAATTTAAAAATTTAAATTTGAATATTTAAAAATTTAAATTTTAAAATTTAAAAATTTAAATTTTAAAATTTAAAAATTTAAATACTAAATTTTAAAAATTTAATTATTAAAACTTTAAATTTTAAAATTTAAAAATTTAAATACTAAATTTTAAAAATATAAATATTAAAACTTTAAATTTTAAAATTTAAAAATTTAAATATTAAATTTTAAAAATTTAATTATTAAAACTTTAAATTTTAAAATTTAAAAATTTAAATTTTAAAATTTAAAAATTTAAATTTTAAAATTTAAAAATTTAAATTTTAAAATTTAAAAATTTAAATTCAAAATTTTAAAAATTTAAATATTAAAACTTTAAATTTTAAAATTTAAAAATTTAAATACTAAATTTTAAAAATTTAATTATTAAAACTTTAAATTTTAAAATTTAAAAATTTAAATACTAAATTTTAAACATTTAATTATTAAAACGTTAAATTTTAAAATTTAAAAATTTAAATTTTAAAATTTAAAAATTTAAATTTTAAAATTTAAAAATTTAAATACTAAATTTTAAAAATTTAATTTCAAAACTTTAAATTTTAAAATTTAAAAATTTAAATACTAAATTTTAATAATTTAAAAATTTAAATACTCAATTTTAAAAATTTAATTATTAAAACTTTAAATTTTAAAATTTAAAAATTTAAAAATTTAAATACTAAATATTAAAAATTTAATTATTAAAACTTTAAATTTTAAAATTTAAAAATTTAAATTTTAAAATTTAAAAATTTAAATTTTAAAATTTAAAAATTTAAATTTTAAAATTTAAAAATTTAAATTCAAAATTTTAAAAATTTAAATATTAAAACTTTAAATTTTAAAATTTAAAAATTTAAATAATAAATTTTAAAAATTTAATTATTAAAACGTTAAATTTTAAAATTTAAAAATTTAAATACTAAATTTTAAAAATTTAATTATTAAAACTTTAAATTTTAAAATTTAAAAATTTAAATACTAAATTTTTAAAATTGAATTATTAAAATTTTAAATTTTAAAATTTAAAAATTTAAATTTTAAAATTTAAAAATTTAAATTTTAAAATTTTAAAATTTAAATTTTAAAATTTAAAAATTTAAATTTTAAAATTTAAAAATTTAAATTTTAAAATTTAAAAATTTAAATTTGAATATTTAAAAATTTAAATTTTAAAATTTAAAAATTTAAATTTTAAAATTTAAAAATTTAAATACTAAATTTTAAAAATTTAATTATTAAAACTTTAAATTTTAAAATTTAAAAATTTAAAAATTTAAATACTAAATTTTAAAAATTTATTTATTAAAATTTTAAATTTTAAAATTTAAAAATTTAAATACTAAATTTTAAAAATTTAATTATTAAAACTTTAACTTTTAAAATTTAAAAATTTAAATACTAAATTTTAAAAATTTAATTATTAAAACTTTAAATTTTAAAATTTAAAAATTTAAATATTAAATTTTAAAAATTTGAATATTAAAACTTTAAATTTTAAAATTTAAAAATTTAAATACTAAATTTTAAAAATTTAATTATTAAAACGTTAAATTTTAAAATTTTAAAATTTAAAAATTTAAATTTTAAAATTTAAAAATTTAAATTTTAAAATTTAAAAATTTAAATACTAAATTTTAATAATTTAAAAATATAAATACTCAATTTTAAAAATTTAATTATTAAAACTTTAAATTTTAAAATTTAAAAATTTAAATACTAAATTTTAAAAATTTAATTATTAAAACTTTAAATTTTAAAATTTAAAAATTTAAAAATTTAAATACTAAATATTAAAAATTTAATTATTAAAACTTTAAATTTTAAAATTTAAAAATTTAAATTTTAAAATTTAAAAATTTAAATACTAAATTTTAAAAATATAATTATTAAAACTTTAAATTTTAAAATTTAAAAATTTAAATACTAAATTTTAATAATTTAAAAATTTAAATACTCAATTTTAAAAATTTAATTATTAAAACTTTAAATTTTAAAATTTAAAAATTTAAAAATTTAAATACTAAATATTAAAAATTTAATTATTAAAACTTTAAATTTTAAAATTTAAAAATTTAAATTTTAAAATTTAAAAATTTAAATACTAAATTTTAAAAATATAATTATTAAAACTTTAAATTTTAAAATTTAAAAGTTTAAATACTAAATTTTTAAAATTGAATTATTAAAACTTTAAATTTTAAAATTTAAAAATTTAAATTTTAAAATTTAAAAATTTAAATTTTAAAATTTAAAAATTTAAATTTTAAAATTTAAAAATTTAAATTTTAAAATTTAAAAATTTAAATTTGAATATTTAAAAATTTAAATTTTAAAATTTAAAAATTTAAATTTTAAAATTTAAAAATTTAAATTTTAAAATTTAAAGATTTAAATTTTAAAATTTAAAAATTTAAATACTAAATTTTAAAAATTTAATTTCAAAACTTTAAATTTTAAAATTTAAAAATTTAAATACTAAATTTTAATAATTTAAAAATTTAAATACTCAATTTTAAAAATTTAATTATTAAAACTTTAAATTTTAAAATTTAAAAATTTAAAAATTTAAATACTAAATATTAAAAATTTAATTATTAAAACTTTAAATTTTAAAATTTAAAAATTTAAATTTTAAAATTTAAAAATTTAAACACTAAATTTAAAAAATTTTTATTATAAAAACTTTAAATTTTAAAATTTAAAAATTTAAAAATTTAAATACTAAATTTTAAAAATTTAAATATTAAAACTTTAAATTTTAAAATTTAAAAATTTAAATACTAAATTTTAAACATTTAATTATTAAAACTTTAAATATTAAAATTTAAAAATTTAAAAATTTAAATACTAAATTTTAAAAATTTATTTATTAAAATTTTAAATTTTAAAATTTAAAAATTTAAATACTAAATTTTAAAAATTTAATTATTAAAACTTTAACTTTTAAAATTTAAAAATTTAAATACTAAATTTTAAAAATTTAATTATTAAAACTTTAAATTTTAAAATTTAAAAATTTAAATATTAAATTTTAAAAATTTGAATATTAAAACTTTAAATTTTAAAATTTAAAAATTTAAAGTTTTAATATTTAAATTTTTAAAATTTAGTATTTAAATTTTTAAATTTTAAAATTTAAAGTTTAATTTTAAAAATTTAATTATTAAAACTTTAAATTTTAAAATTTAAAAATTTAAATACTAAATTTTAAAAATGTAATTATTAAAACTTTAACTTTTAAAATTTAAAAATTTAAATACTAAATTTTAAAAATTTAATTATTAAAACTTATAAATTTTAAAATTTAAAAATTTAAATATTAAATTTTAAAAATTTGAATATTAAAACTTTAAATTTTAAAATTTAAAAATTTAAAGTTTTAATATTTAAATTTTTAAAATTTAGTATTTAAATTTTTAAATTTTAAAATTTAAAGTTTAATTTTAAAAATTTAATTATTAAAACTTTAAATTTTAAAATTTAAAAATTTAAAAATTTAAATGCTAAATTTTAAAAATTTAATTATTAAAACGTTAAATTTTAAAATTTAAAAATCTAAATTTTAAAATTTAAAAATTTAAATTTTAAAATTTAAAAATTTAAATACTAAATTTTAAAAATTTAATTATTAAAACTTTAAATTTTAAAATTTTAAAATTTAAAAATTTAAATACTAAATTTTAAAAATTTAATTATTAAAACGTTAAATTTTAAAATTTAAAAATCTAAATTTTAAAATTTAAAAATTTAAATTTTAAAATTTAAAAATTTAAATACTAAATTTTAAAAATTTAAATATTAAAACTTTAAATTTTAAAATTTAAAAATTTAAATAATAAATTTTAAAAATTTAATTATTAAAACGTTAAATTTTAAAATTTAAAAATTTAAATTTTAAAATTTAAAAATTTAAATTTTAAAATTTAAAAATTTAAATACTAAATTTTTAAAATTTAATTATTAAAATTTTAAATTTTAAAATTTAAAAATTTAAATTTTAAAATTTAAAAATTTAAATTTTAAAATTTAAAAATTTAAATTTTAAAATTTAAAAATTAAAATTTTAAAATTTAAAAATTTAAATTTTAAAATTTAAAAATTTAAATTTGAATATTTAAAAATTTAAATTTTAAAATTTAAAAATTTAAATTTTAAAATTTAGAAATTTAAATACTAAATTTTAAAAATTTAATTATTAAAACTTTAAATTTTAAAATTTAAAAATTTAAATACTAAACTTTAAAAATTTAATTATTAAAACTTTAACTTTTAAACTTTAAAAATTTAAATACTAAATTTTAAAAATTTAATTATTAAAACTTTAAATTTTAAAATTTAAAAATTTAAAAATTTAAATACTTAATTTTAAAAATTTAATTATTTAAACTTTAAATTTTAAAATTTAAAAATTTAAATACTAAATTTTAAAAATTTAATTATTAAAACTTTAAATTTTAAAATTTAAAAATTTAAATGCTAAATTTTAAAAATTTGATTATTAAAACGTTAAATTTTAAAATTTAAAAATTTAAATACTAAATTTTAAAAATTTAATTATTAAAACTTTAAATTTTAAAATTTAAAAATTTAAAAATTTAAATACTAAATTTTAAAAATTTAATTATTAAAACGTTAAATTTTAAAATTTAAAAATCTAAGTTTTAAAATTTAAAAATTTAAATTTTAAAATTTAAAAATTTAAATACTAAATTTTAAAAATTTAAATATTAAAACTTTAAATTTTAAAATTTAAAAATTTAAATAATAAATTTTAAAAATTTAATTATTAAAACGTTAAATTTTAAAATTTAAAAATTTAAATTTTAAAATTTAAAAATTTAAATTTTAAAATTTAAAAATTTAAATACTAAATTTTAAAAATTTAATTATTAAAACTTTAAATTTTAAAATTTAAAAGTTTAAATACTAAATTTTTAAAATTGAATTATTAAAATTTTAAATTTTAAAATTTAAAAATTTAAATTTTAAAATTTAAAAATTTAAATTTTAAAATTTAAAAATTTAAATACTAAATTTTAATAATTTAAAAATATAAATACTCAATTTTAAAAATTTAATTATTAAAACTTTAAATTTTAAAATTTAAAAATTTAAATACTAAATTTTAAAAATTTAAATATTAAAACTTTAAATTTTAAAATTTAAAAATTTAAATACTAAATTTTAAACATTTAATTATTAAAACGTTAAATTTTAAAATTTAAAAATTTAAATTTTAAAATTTAAAAATTTAAATTTTAAAATTTAAAAATTTAAATACTAAATTTTAAAAATTTAATTTCAAAACTTTAAATTTTAAAATTTAAAAATTTAAATACTAAATTTTAATAATTTAAAAATTTAAATACTCAATTTTAAAAATTTAATTATTAAAACTTTAAATTTTAAAATTTAAAAATTTAAAAATTTAAATACTAAATATTAAAAATTTAATTATTAAAACTTTAAATTTTAAAATTTAAAAATTTAAATGCTAAATTTTAAAAATTTAATTATTAAAACGTTAAATTTTAAAATTTAAAAATCTAAATTTTAAAATTTAAAAATTTAAATTTTAAAATTTAAAAATTTAAATACTAAATTTTAAAAATTTAATTATTAAAACTTTAAATTTTAAAATTTAAAAATTTAAAAATTTAAATACTAAATTTTAAAAATTTAATTATTAAAACGTTAAATTTTAAAATTTAAAAATCTAAGTTTTAAAATTTAAAAATTTAAATTTTAAAATTTAAAAATTTAAATACTAAATTTTAAAAATTTAAATATTAAAACTTTAAATTTTAAAATTTAAAAATTTAAATAATAAATTTTAAAAATTTAATTATTAAAACGTTAAATTTTAAAATTTAAAAATTTAAATTTTAAAATTTAAAAATTTAAATTCTAAATTTTAAAAATTTAATTATTAAAACTTTAAATTTTAAAATTTAAAAGTTTAAATACTAAATTTTTAAAATTGAATTATTAAAATTTTAAATTTTAAAATTTAAAAATTTAAATTTTAAAATTTAAAAATTTAAATTTTAAAATTTAAAAATTTAAATTTTAAAATTTAAAAATTTAAATACTAAATTTTAATAATTTAAAAATATAAATACTCAATTTTAAAAATTTAATTATTAAAACTTTAAATTTTAAAATTTAAAAATTTAAATACTAAATTTTAAAAATTTAAATATTAAAACTTTAAATTTTAAAATTTAAAAATTTAAATACTCAATTTTAAAAATTTAATTATTAAAACTTTAAATTTTAAAATTTAAAAATTTAAATACTAAATTTTAAAAATTTAAATATTAAAACTTTAAATTTTAAAATTTAAAAATTTAAATACTAAATTTTAAACATTTAATTATTAAAACGTTAAATTTTAAAATTTAAAAATTTAAATTTTAAAATTTAAAAAATTTAAATTTTAAAATTTAAAAATTTAAATACCAAATTTTAAAAATTTAATTTCAAAACTTTAAATTTTAAAATTTAAAAATTTAAATACTAAATTTTAATAATTTAAAAATTTAAATACTCAATTTTAAAAATTTAATTATTAAAACTTTAAATTTTAAAATTTAAAAATTTAAAAATTTAAATACTAAATATTAAAAATTTAATTATTAAAACTTTAAATTTTAAAATTTAAAAATTTAAATTTTAAAATTTAAAAATTTAAATTTTAAAATTTAAAAATTTAAACACTAAATTTAAAAAATTTTTATTATAAAAACTTTAAATTTTAAAATTTAAAAATTTAAAAATTTAAATACAAAATTTTAAAAATTTAAATATTAAAACTTTAAATTTTAAAATTTAAAAATTTAAATACTAAATTTTAAACATTTAATTATTAAAACTTTAAATTTTAAAATTTAAAAATTTAAAAATTTAAATACTAAATTTTAAAAATTTATTTATTAAAATTTTAAATTTTAAAATTTAAAAATTTAAATACTAAATTTTAAAAATTTAATTATAAAACTTTAACTTTTAAAATTTAAAAATTTAAATACTAAATTTTAAAAATTTAATTATTAAAACTTTAAATTTTAAAATTTAAAAATTTAAATATTAAATTTTAAAAATTTGAATATTAAAACTTTAAATTTTAAAATTTAAAAATTTAAATACTAAATTTTAAAAATTTAATTATTAAAACGTTAAATATTAAAATTTAAAAATTTTAATTTTAAAATTTAAAAATTTAAATTTTAAAATTTAAAAATTTAAATTTTAAAATTTAAAAATTTAAAAACTAAATTTTAATAATTTAAAAATATAAATACTCAATTTTAAAAATTTAATTATTAAAACTTTAAATTTAAAAATTTAAAAATTTAAATTTTAAAATTTAAAACTTTAAATTTTAAAATTTATAAATTTAAATACTAAATTTTAAAAATTTAATTTCAAAACTTTAAATTTTAAAATTTAAAAATTTAAATACTAAATTTTAATAATTTAAAAATTTAAATACACAATTTTAAAAATTTAATTATTAAAACTTTAAATTTTAAAATTTAAAAATTTAAATGCTAAATTTTAAAAATTTAATTATTAAAACTTTAAATTTTAAAATTTAAAAATTTAAAAATTTAAATACTAAATATTAAAAATTTAATTATTAAAACTTTAAATTTTAAAATTTAAAAATTTAAATTTTAAAATTTAAAAATTTAAATTTTAAAATTTAAAAATTTAAATACTAAATTTAAAAAATTTAATTATAAAAACTTTAAATTTTAAAATTTAAAAATTTAAAAATTTAAATACTAAATTTTAAAAATTTAATTATTAAAACTTTAAATTTTAAAATTTAAAAATTTAAATTTTAAAATTTAAAAATTTAAATTTAAAAATTTAAATTTTAAAATACTAAATTTAAAAAATTTAATTATAAAAACTTTAAATTTTAAAATTTAAAAATTTAAAAATTTAAATACTAAATTTTAAAAATTTAATTATTAAAACTTTAAATTTTAAAATTTAAAAATTTAAATACTAAATTTTAAAAATTTAAATATTAAAACTTTAAATTTTAAAATTTAAAAATTTAAATATTAAATTTTAAAAATTTGAATATTAAAACTTTAAATTTTAAAATTTAAAAATTTAAATTTTAAAATTTAAAAATTTAAATTTTAAAATTTAAAAATTTAAATACTAAATTTTAATAATTTAAAAATATAAATACTCAATTTTAAAAATATAATTATTAAAACTTTAAATTTAAAAATTTAAAAATTTAAATTTTAAAATTTAAAAATTTAAATTTTAAAATTTAAAACTTTAAATTTTAAAATTTAAAAATTCAAATACTAAATTTTAAAAATTTAATTTCAAAACTTTAAATTTTAAAATTTAAAAATTTAAATACTAAATTTTAATAATTTAAAAATTTAAATACTCAATTTTAAAAATTTAATTATTAAAACTTTAAATTTTAAAATTTAAAAATTTAAATACTAAATTTTAAAAATATAATTATTAAAACTTTAAATTTTAAAATTTAAAAGTTTAAAAATTTAAATACTAAATTTTAAAAATTTATTTATTAAAATTTTAAATTTTAAAATTTAAAAATTTAAATACTAAATTTTAAAAATTTAATTATTAAAACTTTAACTTTTAAAATTTAAAAATTTAAATACTAAATTTTAAAAATTTAATTATTAAAACTTTAAATTTTAAAATTTAAAAATTTAAATATTAAATTTTAAAAATTTGAATATTAAAACTTTAAATTTTAAAATTTAAAAATTTAAATACTAAATTTTAAAAATTTAATTATTAAAACGTTAAATTTTAAAATTTAAAAATTTAAATTTTAAAATTTAAAAATTTAAATTTTAAAATTTAAAAATTTAAATACTAAATTTTAATAATTTAAAAATATAAATACTCAATTTTAAAAATTTAATTATTAAAACTTTAAATTTTAAAATTTAAAAATTTAAATACTAAATTTTAAAAATTTAAATATTAAAACTTTAAATTTTAAAATTTAAAAATTTAAATACTAAATTTTAAACATTTAATTATTAAAACGTTAAATTTTAAAATTTAAAAATTTAAATACTAAATTTTAAAAATTTAATTTCAAAACTTTAAATTTTAAAATTTAAAAATTTAAATACTAAATTTTAATAATTTAAAAATTTAAATACTCAATTTTAAAAATTTAATTATTAAAACTTTAAATTTTAAAATTTAAAAATTTAAAAATTTAAATACTAAATATTAAAAATTTAATTATTAAAACTTTAAATTTTAAAATTTAAAAATTTAAATTTCAAAATTTAAAAATTTAAATTTTAAAATTTAAAAATTTAAACACTAAATTTAAAAAATTTTTATTATAAAAACTTTAAATTTTAAAATTTAAAAATTTAAAAATTTAAATACTAAATTTTAAAAATTTAAATATTAAAACTTTAAATTTTAAAATTTAAAAATTTAAATACTAAATTTAAAAAATTTAATTATAAAAACTTTAAATTTTAAAATTTAAAAATTTAAATACTAAATTTTAAAAATTTAATTATTAAAACATTAAATTTTAAAATTTAAAAATTTAAATACTAAATTTTAAAAATTTAAATATTAAAACTTTAAATTTTAAAATTTAAAAATTTAAATACTAAATTTTAAAAATTTAAATATTAAAACTTTAAATTTTAAAATTTAAAAATTTAAAAATTTAAATACTAAATATTAAAAATTTAATTATTAAAACTTTAAATTTTAAAATTTAAAAATTTAAATTTTAAAATTTAAAAATTTAAATTTTAAAATTTAAAAATTTAAATTTTAAAATACTAAATTTAAAAAATTTAATTATAAAAACTTTAAATTATAAAATTTAAAAATTTAAAAATTTAAATACTAAATTTTAAAAATTTAATTATTAAAACTTTAAATTTTAAAATTTAAAAATTTAAATACTAAATTTTAAAAATTTAAATATTAAAACTTTAAATTTTAAAATTTAAAAATTTAAATATTAAATTTTAAAAATTTGAATATTAAAACTTTAAATTTTAAAATTTAAAAATTTAAATTTTAAAATTTAAAAATTTAAATTTTAAAATTTAAAAATTTAAACACTAAATTTTAATAATTTAAAAATATTAATACTCAATTTTAAAAATATAATTATTAAAACTTTAAATTTAAAAATTTAAAAATTTAAATTTTAAAATTTAAAAATTTAAATTTTAAAATTTAAAACTTTAAATTTTAAAATTTAAAAATTCAAATACTAAATTTTAAAAATTTAATTTCAAAACTTTAAATTTTAAAATTTAAAAATTTAAATACTAAATTTTAATAATTTAAAAATTTAAATACTCAATTTTAAAAATTTAATTATTAAAACTTTAAATTTTAAAATTTAAAAACTTAAATACTAAATTTTAAAAATATAATTATTAAAACTTTAAATTTTAAAATTTAAAATTTTAAAAATTTAAATACTAAATTTTAAAAATTTATTTATTAAAATTTTAAATTTTAAAATTTAAAAATTTAAATACTAAATTTTAAAAATTTAATTATTAAAACTTTAACTTTTAAATTTTAAAAATTTAAATACTAAATTTTAAAAATTTAATTATTAAAACTTTAAATTTTAAAATTTAAAAATTTAAATATTAAATTTTAAAAATTTGAATATTAAAACTTTAAATTTTAAAATTTAAAAATTTAAATACTAAATTTTAAAAATTTAATTATTAAAACGTTAAATTTTAAAATTTAAAAATTTAAATTTTAAAATTTAAAAATTTTAATTTTAAAATTTAAAAATTTAAATACTAAATTTTAATAATTTAAAAATATAAATACTCAATTTTAAAAATTTAATTATTAAAACTTTAAATTTTAAAATTTAAAAATTTAAATACTAAATTTTAAAAATTTAAATTTTAAAACTTTAAATTTTAAAATTTAAAAATTTAAATACTAAATTTTAAACATTTAATTATTAAAACGTTAAATTTTAAAATTTAAAAATTTAAATTTTAAAATTTAAAAATTTAAATTTTAAAATTTAAAAATTTAAATACTAAATTTTAAAAATTTAATTTCAAAACTTTAAATTTTAAAATTTAAAAATTTAAATACTAAATTTTAATAATTTAAAAATTTAAATACTCAATTTTAAAAATTTAATTATTAAAACTTTAAATTTTAAAATTTAAAAATTTAAAAATTTAAATACTAAATATTAAAAATTTAATTATTAAAACTTTAAATTTTAAAATTTAAAAATTTAAATTTCAAAATTTAAATATTTAAATTTTAAAATTTAAAAATTTAAACACTAAATTTAAAAAATTTTTATTATAAAAACTTTAAATTTTAAAATTTAAAAATTTAAAAATTTAAATACTAAATTTTAAAAATTTATTTATTAAAATTTTAAATTTTAAAATTTAAAAATTTAAATACTAAATTTTAAAAATTTAATTATAAAACTTTAACTTTTAAAATTTAAAAATTTAAATACTAAATTTTAAAAATTTAATTATTAAAACTTTAAATTTTAAAATTTAAAAATTTAAATATTAAATTTTAAAAATTTGAATATTAAAACTTTAAATTTTAAAATTTAAAAATTTAAATACTAAATTTTAAAAATTTAATTATTAAAACGTTAAATATTAAAATTTAAAAATTTAAAAATTTAAATTTTAAAATTTAAAAATTTAAATTTTAAAATTTAAAAATTTAAAAACTAAATTTTAATAATTTAAAAATATAAATACTCAATTTTAAAAATTTAATTATTAAAACTTTAAATTTAAAAATTTAAAAATTTAAATTTTAAAATTTAAAACTTTAAATTTTAAAATTTATAAATTTAAATACTAAATTTTAAAAATTTAATTTCAAAACTTTAAATTTTAAAATTTAAAAATTTAAATACTAAATTTTAATAATTTAAAAATTTAAATACACAATTTTAAAAATTTAATTATTAAAACTTTAAATTTTAAAATTTAAAAATTTAAATGCTAAATTTTAAAAATTTAATTATTAAAACTTTAAATTTTAAAATTTAAAAATTTAAATACTAAATTTTAAAAATTTGAATATTAAAACTTTAAATTTTAAAATTTAAAAATTTAAATTTTAAAATTTAAAAATTTAAATTTTAAAATTTAAAAATTTAAATACTAAATTTTAAAAATTTAATTTCAAAACTTTAAATTTTAAAATTTAAAAAATTAAATACTAAATTTTAATAATTTAAAAATTTAAATACTCAATTTTAAAAATTTAATTATTAAACCTTTAAATTTTAAAATTTAAAAATTTAAAAATTTAAATACTAAATATTAAAAATTTAATTATTAAAACTTTAAATTTTAAAATTTAAAAATTTAAATTTTAAAATTTAAAAATTTAAATACTAAATTTAAAAAATTTAATTATAAAAACTTTAAATTTTAAAATTTAAAAATTTAAATACTAAATTTTAAAAATTTAATTATTAAAACATTAAATTTTAAAATTTAAAAATTTAAATACTAAATTTTAAAAATTTAAATATTAAAACTTTAAATTTTAAAATTTAAAAATTTAAATACTAAATATTAAAAATTTAATTATTAAAACTTTAAATTTTAAAATTTAAAAATTTAAATTTTAAAATTTAAAAATTTAAATTTTAAAATTTAAAAATTTAAATTTTAAAATTTAAATTTTAAAATTTAAAAATTTAAATTTTAAAATTTAAAAATTTAAATTTTAAAATACTAAATTTAAAAAATTTAATTATAAAAACTTTAAATATTAAAATTTAAAAATTTAAAAATTTAAATACTAAATTTAAAAAATTTAATTATTAAAACTTTAAATTTTAAAATTTAAAAATTTAAATACTAAATTTTAAAAATTTAAATATTAAAACTTTAAATTTTAAAATTTAAAAATTTAAATTTTAAAATTTAAAAATTTAAATTTTAAAATTTAAAAATTTAAATACTAAATTTTAATAATTTAAAAATATAAATACTCAATTTTAAAAATATAATTATTAAAACTTTAAATTTAAAAATTTAAAATTTTAAATTTTAAAATTTAAAAATTTAAATTTTAAAATTTAAAACTTTAAATTTTAAAATTTAAAAATTTAAATACTAAATTTTAAAAATTTAATTTCAAAACTTTAAATTTTAAAATTTAAAAATTTAAATACTAAATTTTAATAATTTAAAAATTTAAATACTCAATTTTAAAAATTTAATTATTAAAACTTTATATTTTAAAATTTAAAAATTTAAATACTAAATTTTAAAAATATAATTATTAAAACTTTAAATTTTAAAATTTAAAAGTTTAAATACTAAATTTTTAAAATTGAATTATTAAAATTTTAAATTTTAAAATTTAAAAATTTAAATTTTAAAATTTAAAAATTTAAATTTTAAAATTTAAAAATTTAAATTTTAAAATTTAAAAATTTAAATTTTAAAATTTAAAAATTTAAATTTTAAAATTTAAAAATTTAAATTTTAAAATTTAAAAATTTAAATTTGAATATTTAAAAATTTAAATTTTAAAATTTAAAAATTTAAATTTTAAAATTTAAAAATTTATATACTAAATTTTAAAAATTTAATTATTAAAACTTTAAATTTTAAAATTTAAAAATTTAAAAATTTAAATACTAAATTTTAAAAATTTATTTATTAAAATTTTAAATTTTAAAATTTAAAAATTTAAATACTAAATTTTAATAATTTAAAAATATAAATACTCAATTTTAAAAATATAATTATTAAAACTTTAAATTTAAAAATTTAAAAATTTAAATTTTAAAATTTAAAAATTTAAATTTTAAAATTTAAAACTTTAAATTTTAAAATTTAAAAATTTAAATACTAAATTTTAAAAATTTAATTTCAAAACTTTAAATTTTAAAATTTAAAAATTTAAATACTAAATTTTAATAATTTAAAAATTTAAATACTCAATTTTAAAAATTTAATTATTAAAACTTTAAATTTTAAAATTTAAAAATTTAAATACTAAATTTTAAAAATATAATTATTAAAACTTTAAATTTTAAAATTTAAAAGTTTAAATACTAAATTTTTAAAATTGAATTATTAAAATTTTAAATTTTAAAATTTAAAAATTTAAATTTTAAAATTTACAAATTTAAATTTTAAAATACTAAATTTAAAAAATTTAATTATAAAAACTTTAAATTTTAAAATTTAAAAATTTAAAAATTTAAATACTAAATTTTAAAAATTTAATTATTAAAACTTTAAATTTTAAAATTTAAAAATTTAAAAATTTAAGTACTAAATTTTAAAAATTTAATTATTAATACTTTAAATTTTAAAATTTAAAAATTTAAATACTAAATATTAAAAATTTAATTATTAAAACTTTAAATTTTAAAATTTAAAAATTTAAATTTTAAAATTTAAAAATTTAAATTTTAAAATTTAAAAATTTAAATTTTAAAATACTAAATTTAAGAAATTTAATTATAAAAACTTTAAATTTTAAAATTTAAAAATTTAAAAATTTAAATACTAAATTTTAAAAATTTAATTATTAAAACTTTAAATTTTAAAATTTAAAAATTTAAATACTAAATTTTAAAAATTTAAATATTAAAACTTTAAATTTTAAAATTTAAAAATTTAAATTTTAAAATTTAAAAATTTAAATTTTAAAATTTAAAAATTTAAATACTAAATTTTAATAATTTAAAAATATAAATACTCAATTTTAAAAATATAATTATTAAAACTTTAAATTTAAAAATTTAAAATTTTAAATTTTAAAATTTAAAAATTTAAATTTTAAAATGTAAAACTTTAAATTTTAAAATTTAAAAATTTAAATACTAAATTTTAAAAATTTAATTTCAAAACTTTAAATTTTAAAATTTAAAAATTTAAATACTAAATTTTAATAATTTAAAAATTTAAATACTCAATTTTAAAAATTTAATTATTAAAACTTTAAATTTTAAAATTTAAAAATTTAAATACTAAATTTTAAAAATATAATTATTAAAACTTTAAATTTTAAAATTTAAAAGTTTAAATACTAAATTTTTAAAATTGAATTATTAAAATTTTAAATTTTAAAATTTAAAAATTTAAATTTTAAAATTTAAAAATTTAAATTTTAAAATTTAAAAATTTAAATTTTAAAATTTAAAAATTTAAAATTTAAAATTTAAAAATTTAAATTTTAAAATTTAAAAATTTAAATTTTAAAATTTAAAAATTTAAATTTGAATATTTAAAAATTTAAATTTTAAAATTTAAAAATTTAAATTTTAAAATTTAAAAATTTATATACTAAATTTTAAAAATTTAATTATTAAAACTTTAAATTTTAAAATTTAAAAATTTAAAAATTTAAATACTAAATTTTAAAAATTTATTTATTAAAATTTTAAATTTTAAAATTTAAAAATTTAAATACTAAATTTTAATAATTTAAAAATATAAATACTCAATTTTAAAAATATAATTATTAAAACTTTAAATTTAAAAATTTAAAAATTTAAATTTTAAAATTTAAAAATTTAAATTTTAAAATTTAAAACTTTAAATTTTAAAATTTAAAAATTTAAATACTAAATTTTAAAAATTTAATTTCAAAACTTTAAATTTTAAAATTTAAAAATTTAAATACTAAATTTTAATAATTTAAAAATTTAAATACTCAATTTTAAAAATTTAATTATTAAAACTTTAAATTTTAAAATTTAAAAATTTAAATACTAAATTTTAAAAATATAATTATTAAAACTTTAAATTTTAAAATTTAAAAGTTTAAATACTAAATTTTTAAAATTGAATTATTAAAATTTTAAATTTTAAAATTTAAAAATTTAAATTTTAAAATTTAAAAATTTAAATTTTAAAATACTAAATTTAAAAATTTAAATACTAAATTTTAAAAATTTAATTATTAAAACTTTAAATTTTAAAATTTAAAAATTTAAATACTAAATTTTAAAAATTTAAATATTAAAACTTTAAATTTTAAAATTTAAAAATTTAAATATTAAATTTTAAAAATTTGAATATTAAAACTTTAAATTTTAAAATTTAAATATTTAAATTTTAAAATTTAAAAATTTAAATTTTAAAATTTAAAAATTTAAATACTGAATTTTAATAATTTAAAAATATAAATACTCAATTTTAAAAATATAATTATTAAAACTTTAAATTTAAAAATTTAAAAATTTAAATTTTAAAATTTAAAAATTTAAATTTTAAAATTTAAAACTTTAAATTTTAAAATTTAAAAATTTAAATACTAAATTTTAAAAATTTAATTTCAAAACTTTAAATTTTAAAATTTAAAAATTTAAATACTAAATTTTAATAATTTAAAAATTTAAATACTCAATTTTAAAAATTTAATTATTAAAACTTTAAATTTTAAAATTTAAAAATTTAAATACTAAATTTTAAAAATATAATTATTAAAACTTTAAATTTTAAAATTTAAAAGTTTAAATACTAAATTTTTAAAATTGAATTATTAAAATTTTAAATTTTAAAATTTAAAAATTTAAATTTTAAAATTTAAAAATTTAAATTTTAAAATTTAAAAATTTAAATTTTAAAATTTAAAAATTTAAAATTTAAAATTTAAAAATTTAAATTTTAAAATTTAAAAATTTAAATTTTAAAATTTAAAAATTTAAATTTGAATATTTAAAAATTTAAATTTTAAAATTTAAAAATTTAAATTTTAAAATTTAAAAATTTATATACTAAATTTTAAAAATTTAATTATTAAAACTTTAAATTTTAAAATTTAAAAATTTAAAAATTTAAATACTAAATTTTAAAAATTTATTTATTAAAATTTTAAATTTTAAAATTTAAAAATTTAAATACTAAATTTTAATAATTTAAAAATATAAATACTCAATTTTAAAAATATAATTATTAAAACTTTAAATTTAAAAATTTAAAAATTTAAATTTTAAAATTTAAAAATTTAAATTTTAAAATTTAAAACTTTAAATTTTAAAATTTAAAAATTTAAATACTAAATTTTAAAAATTTAATTTCAAAACTTTAAATTTTAAAATTTAAAAATTTAAATACTAAATTTTAATAATTTAAAAATTTAAATACTCAATTTTAAAAATTTAATTATTAAAACTTTAAATTTTAAAATTTAAAAATTTAAATACTAAATTTTAAAAATATAATTATTAAAACTTTAAATTTTAAAATTTAAAAGTTTAAATACTAAATTTTTAAAATTGAATTATTAAAATTTTAAATTTTAAAATTTAAAAATTTAAATTTTAAAATTTAAAAATTTAAATTTTAAAATACTAAATTTAAAAATTTAAATACTAAATTTTAAAAATTTAATTATTAAAACTTTAAATTTTAAAATTTAAAAATTTAAATACTAAATTTTAAAAATTTAAATATTAAAACTTTAAATTTTAAAATTTAAAAATTTAAATATTAAATTTTAAAAATTTGAATATTAAAACTTTAAATTTTAAAATTTAAATATTTAAATTTTAAAATTTAAAAATTTAAATTTTAAAATTTAAAAATTTAAATACTGAATTTTAATAATTTAAAAATATAAATACTCAATTTTAAAAATATAATTATTAAAACTTTAAATTTAAAAATTTAAAAATTTAAATTTTAAAATTTAAAAATTTAAATTTTAAAATTTAAAACTTTAAATTTTAAAATTTAAAAATTTAAATACTAAATTTTAAAAATTTAATTTCAAAACTTTAAATTTTAAAATTTAAAAATTTAAATACTAAATTTTAATAATTTAAAAATTTAAATACTCAATTTTAAAAATTTAATTATTAAAACTTTAAATTTTAAAATTTAAAAATTTAAATACTAAATTTTAAAAATATAATTATTAAAACTTTAAATTTTAAAATTTAAAAGTTTAAATACTAAATTTTTAAAATTGAATTATTAAAATTTTAAATTTTAAAATTTAAAAATTTAAATTTTAAAATTTAAAAATTTAAATTTTAAAATTTAAAAATTTAAATTTTAAAATTTAAAAATTTAAATTTTAAAATTTAAAAATTTAAATTTTAAAATTTAAAAATTTAAATTTGAATATTTAAAAATTTAAATTTTAAAATTTAAAAATTTAAATTTTAAAATTTAAAAATTTATATACTAAATTTTAAAAATTTAATTATTAAAACTTTAAATTTTAAAATTTAAAAATTTAAAAATTTAAATACTAAATTTTAATAATTTAAAAATTTAAATACTCAATTTTAAAAATTTAATTATTAAAACTTTAAATTTTAAAATTTAAAAATTTAAATACTAAATTTTAAAAATATAATTATTAAAACTTTAAATTTTAAAATTTAAAAGTTTAAATACTAAATTTTTAAAATTGAATTATTAAAATTTTAAATTTTAAAATTTAAAAATTTAAATTTTAAAATTTAAAAATTTAAATTTTAAAATACTAAATTTAAAAAATTTAATTATAAAAGCTTTAAATTTTAAAATTTAAAAATTTAAATACTAAATTTTAAAAATTTAATTATTAAAACTTTAAATTTTAAAATTTAAAAATTTAAATACTAAATTTTAAAAATTTAAATATTAAAACTTTAAATTTTAAAATTTAAAAATTTAAATATTAAATTTTAAAAATTTGAATATTAAAACTTTAAATTTTAAAATTTAAATATTTAAATTTTAAAATTTAAAAATTTAAATTTTAAAATATAAATATTTAAATACTAAATTTTAATAATTTAAAAATATAAATACTCAATTTTAAAAATATAATTATTAAAACTTTAAATTTAAAAATTTAAAAATTTAAATTTTAAAATTTAAAAATTTAAATTTTAAAATTTAAAACTTTAAATTTTAAAATTTAAAAATTTAAATACTAAATTTTAAAAATTTAATTTCAAAACTTTAAATTTTAAAATTTAAAAATTTAAATACTAAATTTTAATAATTTAAAAATTTAAATACTCAATTTTAAAAATTTAATTATTAAAACTTTAAATTTTAAAATTTAAAAATTTAAATACTAAATTTTAAAAATATAATTATTAAAACTTTAAATTTTAAAATTTAAAAGTTTAAATACTAAATTTTTAAAATTGAATTATTAAAATTTTAAATTTTAAAATTTAAAAATTTAAATTTGAATATTTAAAAATTTAAATTTTAAAATTTAAAAATTTAAATTTTAAAATTTAAAAATTTATATACTAAATTTTAAAAATTTAATTATTAAAACTTTAAATTTTAAAATTTAAAAATTTAAAAATTTAAATACTAAATTTTAAAAATTTATTTATTAAAATTTTAAATTTTAAAATTTAAAAATTTAAATACTAAATTTTAATAATTTAAAAATATAAATACTCAATTTTAAAAATATAATTATTAAAACTTTAAATTTAAAAATTTAAAAATTTAAATTTTAAAATTTAAAAATTTAAATTTTAAAATTTAAAACTTTAAATTTTAAAATTTAAAAATTTAAATACTAAATTTTAAAAATTTAATTTCAAAACTTTAAATTTTAAAATTTAAAAATTTAAATACTAAATTTTAATAATTTAAAAATTTAAATACTCAATTTTAAAAATTTAATTATTAAAACTTTAAATTTTAAAATTTAAAAATTTAAATACTAAATTTTAAAAATATAATTATTAAAACTTTAAATTTTAAAATTTAAAAGTTTAAATACTAAATTTTTAAAATTGAATTATTAAAATTTTAAATTTTAAAATTTAAAAATTTAAATTTTAAAATTTAAAAATTTAAATTTTAAAATTTAAAAATTTAAATTTGAATATTTAAAAATTTAAATTTTAAAATTTAAAAATTTAAATTTTAAAATTTAAAAATTTATATACTAAATTTTAAAAATTTAATTATTAAAACTTTAAATTTTAAAATTTAAAAATTTAAAAATTTAAATACTAAATTTTAAAAATTTATTTATTAAAATTTTAAATTTTAAAATTTAAAAATTTAAATACTAAATTTTAAAAATTTAATTATTAAAACTTTAACTTTTAAAATTTAAAAATTTAAATACTAAATTTTAAAAATTTAATTATTAAAACGTTAAATTTTAAAATTTAAAAATTTAAATTTTAAAATTTAAAAATTTAAATTTTAAAATTTAAAAATTTAAATACTAAATTTTAATTATTTAAAAATATAAATACTCAATTTTAAAAATTTAATTATTAAAACTTTAAATTTTAAAATTTAAAAATTTAAATACTAAATTTTAAACATTTAATTATTAAAACGTTAAATTTTAAAATTTAAAAATTTAAATTTTAAAATTTAAAAATTTAAATTTTAAAATTTAAAAATTTAAATTTTAAAATTTAAAAATTTAAATTTTAAAATACTAAATTTAAAAAATTTAATTATAAAAACTTTAAATTTTAAAATTTAAAAATTTAAAAATTTAAATACTAAATTTTAAAAATTTAATTATTAAAACTTTAAATTTTAAAATTTAAAAATTTAAATACTAAATTTTAAAAATTTAAATATTAAAACTTTAAATTTTAAAATTTAAAAATTTAAATATTAAATTTTAAAAATTTGAATATTAAAACTTTAAATTTTAAAATTTAAAAATTTAAATTTTAAAATTTAAAAATTTAAATTTTAAAATTTAAAAATTTAAATACTAAATTTTAATAATTTAAAAATATAAATACTCAATTTTAAAAATATAATTATTAAAACTTTAAATTTAAAAATTTAAATACTAAATTTTAAAAATTTAATTTCAAAACTTTAAATTTTAAAATTTAAAAATTTAAATACTAAATTTTAATAATTTAAAAATTTAAATACTCAATTTTAAAAATTTAATTATTAAAACTTTAAATTTTAAAATTTAAAAATTTAAATTTGAATATTTAAAAATTTAAATTTTAAAATTTAAAAATTTAAATTTTAAAATATAAAAATTTATATACTAAATTTTAAAAATTTAATTATTAAAACTTTAAATTTTAAAATTTAAAAATTTAAAAATTTAAATACTAAATTTTAAAAATTTATTTATTAAAATTTTAAATTTTAAAATTTAAAAATTTAAATACTAAATTTTAAAAATTTAATTATTAAAACATTAACTTTTAAAATTTAAAAATTTAAATACTAAATTTTAAAAATTTAATTATTAAAACGTTAAATTTTAAAATTTAAAAATTTAAATTTTAAAATTTAAAAATTTAAATTTTAAAATTTAAAAATTTAAATACTAAATTTTAATTATTTAAAAATATAAATACTCAATTTTAAAAATTTAATTATTAAAACTTTAAATTTTAAAATTTAAAAATTTAAATACTAAATTTTAAAAATTTAAATATTAAAACTTTAAATTTTAAAATTTAAAAATTTAAATACTAAATTTTAAACATTTAATTATTAAAACGTTAAATTTTAAAATTTAAAAATTTAAATATTAAAATTTAAAAATTTAAATTTTAAAATTTAAAAATTTAAATTTTAAAATTTAAAAATTTAAATTTTAAAATACTAAATTTAAAAAATTTAATTATAAAAACTTTAAATTTTAAAATTTAAAAATTTAAAAATTTAAATACTAAATTTTAAAAATTTAATTATTAAAACTTTAAATTTTAAAATTTAAAAATTTAAATACTAAATTTTAAAAATTTAAATATTAAAACTTTAAATTTTAAAATTTAAAAATTTAAATATTAAATTTTAAAAATTTGAATATTAAAACTTTAAATTTTAAAATTTAAAAATTTAAATTTTAAAATTTAAAAATTTAAATTTTAAAATTTAAAAATTTAAATTTTAAAATTTAAAAATTTAAATACTAAATTTTAATAATTTAAAAATATAAATACTCAATTTTAAAAATATAATTATTAAAACTTTAAATTTAAAAATTTAAAATTTTAAATTTTAAAATTTAAAAATTTAAATTTTAAAATTTAAAACTTTAAATTTTAAAATTTAAATATTTAAATACTAAATTTTAAAAATTTAATTTCAAAACTTTAAATTTTAAAATTTAAAAATTTAAATACTAAATTTTAATAATTTAAAAATTTAAATACTCAATTTTAAAAATTTAATTATTAAAACTTTAAATTTTAAAATTTAAAAATTTAAATACTAAATTTTAAAAATATAATTATTAAAACTTTAAATTTTAAAATTTAAAAGTTTAAATACTAAATTTTTAAATTTGAATTATTAAAATTTTAAATTTTAAAATTTAAAAATTTAAAAATTTAAATTTTAAAATTTAAAAATTTAAATTTTAAAATTTAAAAATTTAAATTTGAATATTTAAAAATTTAAATTTTAAAATTTAAAAATTTAAATTTTAAAATTTAAAAATTTATATACTAAATTTTAAAAATTTAATTATTAAAACTTTAAATTTTAAAATTTAAAAATTTAAAAATTTAAATACTAAATTTTAAAAATTTATTTATTAAAATTTTAAATTTTAAAATTTAAAAATTTAAATACTAAATTTTAATAATTTAAAAATATAAATACTCAATTTTAAAAATATAATTATTAAAACTTTAAATTTAAAAATTTAAAAATTTAAATTTTAAAATTTAAAAATTTAAATTTTAAAATTTAAAACTTTAAATTTTAAAATTTAAAAATTTAAATACTAAATTTTAAAAATTTAATTTCAAAACTTTAAATTTTAAAATTTAAAAATTTAAATACTAAATTTTAATAATTTAAAAATTTAAATACTCAATTTTAAAAATTTAATTATTAAAACTTTAAATTTTAAAATTTAAAAATTTAAATACTAAATTTTAAAAATATAATTATTAAAACTTTAAATTTTAAAATTTAAAAGTTTAAATACTAAATTTTTAAAATTGAATTATTAAAATTTTAAATTTTAAAATTTAAAAATTTAAATTTTAAAATTTAAAAATTTAAATTTTAAAATACTAAATTTAAAAAATTTAATTATAAAAACTTTAAATTTTAAAATTTAAAAATTTAAAAATTTAAATACTAAATTTTAAAAATTTAATTATTAAAACTTTAAATTTTAAAATTTAAAAATTTAAATACTAAATTTTAAAAATTTAAATATTAAAACTTTAAATTTTAAAATTTAAAAATTTAAATATTAAATTTTAAAAATTTGAATATTAAAATTTTAAATTTTAAAATTTAAAAATTTAAATTTTAAAATTTAAAAATTTAAATTTTAAAATTTAAAAATTTAAATACTAAATTTTAATAATTTAAAAATATAAATACTCAATTTTAAAAATATAATTATTAAAACTTTAAATTTAAAAATTTAAAAATTTAAATTTTAAAATTTAAAAATTTAAATTTTAAAATTTAAAACTTTAAATTTTAAAATTTAAAAATTTAAATACTAAATTTTAAAAATTTAATTTCAAAACTTTAAATTTTAAAATTTAAAAATTTAAATACTAAATTTTAATAATTTAAAAATTTAAATACTCAATTTTAAAAATTTAATTATTAAAACTTTAAATTTTAAAATTTAAAAATTTAAATACTAAATTTTAAAAATATAATTATTAAAACTTTAAATTTTAAAATTTAAAAGTTTAAATACTAAATTTTTAAAATTGAATTATTAAAATTTTAAATTTTAAAATTTAAAAATTTAAATTTTAAAATTTAAAAATTTAAATTTTAAAATTTAAAAATTTAAATACTAAATTTTAATAATTTAAAAATATAAATACTCAATTTTAAAAATATAATTATTAAAACTTTAAATTTAAAAATTTAAAATTTTAAATTTTAAAATTTAAAAATTTAAATTTTAAAATTTAAAACTTTAAATTTTAAAATTTAAATATTTAAATACTAAATTTTAAAAATTTAATTTCAAAACTTTAAATTTTAAAATTTAAAAATTTAAATACTAAATTTTAATAATTTAAAAATTTAAATACTCAATTTTAAAAATTTAATTATTAAAACTTTAAATTTTAAAATTTAAAAATTTAAATACTAAATTTTAAAAATATAATTATTAAAACTTTAAATTTTAAAATTTAAAAGTTTAAATACTAAATTTTTAAATTTGAATTATTAAAATTTTAAATTTTAAAATTTAAAAATTTAAAAATTTAAATTTTAAAATTTAAAAATTTAAATTTTAAAATTTAAAAATTTAAATTTGAATATTTAAAAATTTAAATTTTAAAATTTAAAAATTTAAATTTTAAAATTTAAAAATTTATATACTAAATTTTAAAAATTTAATTATTAAAACTTTAAATTTTAAAATTTAAAAATTTAAAAATTTAAATACTAAATTTTAAAAATTTATTTATTAAAATTTTAAATTTTAAAATTTAAAAATTTAAATACTAAATTTTAATAATTTAAAAATATAAATACTCAATTTTAAAAATATAATTATTAAAACTTTAAATTTAAAAATTTAAAAATTTAAATTTTAAAATTTAAAAATTTAAATTTTAAAATTTAAAACTTTAAATTTTAAAATTTAAAAATTTAAATACTAAATTTTAAAAATTTAATTTCAAAACTTTAAATTTTAAAATTTAAAAATTTAAATACTAAATTTTAATAATTTAAAAATTTAAATACTCAATTTTAAAAATTTAATTATTAAAACTTTAAATTTTAAAATTTAAAAATTTAAATACTAAATTTTAAAAATATAATTATTAAAACTTTAAATTTTAAAATTTAAAAGTTTAAATACTAAATTTTTAAAAGTGAATTATTAAAATTTTAAATTTTAAAATTTAAAAATTTAAATTTTAAAATTTAAAAATTTAAATTTTAAAATACTAAATTTAAAAAATTTAATTATAAAAACTTTAAATTTTAAAATTTAAAAATTTAAAAATTTAAATACTAAATTTTAAAAATTTAATTATTAAAACTTTAAATTTTAAAATTTAAAAATTTAAATACTAAATTTTAAAAATTTAAATATTAAAACTTTAAATTTTAAAATTTAAAAATTTAAATATTAAATTTTAAAAATTTGAATATTAAAATTTTAAATTTTAAAATTTAAAAATTTAAATTTTAAAATTTAAAAATTTAAATTTTAAAATTTAAAAATTTAAATACTAAATTTTAATAATTTAAAAATATAAATACTCAATTTTAAAAATATAATTATTAAAACTTTAAATTTAAAAATTTAAAAATTTAAATTTTAAAATTTAAAAATTTAAATTTTAAAATTTAAAACTTTAAATTTTAAAATTTAAAAATTTAAATACTAAATTTTAAAAATTTAATTTCAAAACTTTAAATTTTAAAATTTAAAAATTTAAATACTAAATTTTAATAATTTAAAAATTTAAATACTCAATTTTAAAAATTTAATTATTAAAACTTTAAATTTTAAAATTTAAAAATTTAAATACTAAATTTTAAAAATATAATTATTAAAACTTTAAATTTTAAAATTTAAAAGTTTAAATACTAAATTTTTAAAATTGAATTATTAAAATTTTAAATTTTAAAATTTAAAAATTTAAATTTTAAAATTTAAAAATTTAAATTTTAAAATTTAAAAATTTAAATTTGAATATTTAAAAATTTAAATTTTAAAATTTAAAAATTTAAATTTTAAAATTTAAAAATTTATATACTAAATTTTAAAAATTTAATTATTAAAACTTTAAATTTTAAAATTTAAAAATTTAAAAATTTTAATACTAAATTTTAAAAATTTATTTATTAAAATTTTAAATTTTAAAATTTAAAAATTTAAATACTAAATTTTAATAATTTAAAAATATAAATACTCAATTTTAAAAATATAATTATTAAAACTTTAAATTTAAAAATTTAAATTTTAAAATTTAAAAATTTAAATTTTAAAATTTAAAACTTTAAATTTTAAAATTTAAAAATTTAAATACTAAATTTTAAAAATTTAATTTCAAAACTTTAAATTTTAAAATTTAAAAATTTAAATACTAAATTTTAATAATTTAAAAATTTAATTACTCAATTTTAAAAATTTAATTATTAAAACTTTAAATTTTAAAATTTAAAAATTTAAATACTAAATTTTAAAAATATAATTATTAAAACTTTAAATTTTAAAATTTAAAAGTTTAAATACTAAATTTTTAAAATTGAATTATTAAAATTTTAAATTTTAAAATTTAAAAATTTAAATTTAAAAATTTAAATTTTAAAATTTAAATTTTAAAATTTAAAAATTTAAATTTGAATATTTAAAAATTTAAATTTTAAAATTTAAAAATTTAAATTTTAAAATTTAAAAATTTATATACTAAATTTTAAAAATTTAATTATTAAAACTTTAAATTTTAAAATTTAAAAATTTAAAAATTTAAATACTAAATTTTAAAAATTTATTTATTAAAATTTTAAATTTTAAAATTTAAAAATTTAAATACTAAATTTTAAAAATTTAATTATTAAAACTTTAACTTTTAAAATTTAAAAATTTAAATACTAAATTTTAAAAATTTAATTATTAAAACTTTAAATTTTAAAATTTAAAAATTTAAATATTAAATTTTAAAAATTTGAATATTAAAACTTTAAATTTTAAAATTTAAAAATTTAAATACTAAATTTTAAAAATTTAATTATTAAAACGTTAAATTTTAAAATTTAAAAATTTAAATTTTAAAATTTAAAAATTTAAATTATAAAATTTAAAAATTTAAATACTAAATTTTAATTATTTAAAAATATAAATACTCAATTTTAAAAATTTAATTATTAAAACTTTAAATTTTAAAATTTAAAAATTTAAATACTAAATTTTAAAAATTTAAATATTAAAACTTTAAATTTTAAAATTAAAAAATTTAAATACTAAATTTTAAACATTTAATTATTAAAACGTTAAATTTTAAAATTTAAAAATTTAAATTTTAAAATTTAAAAATTTAAATACTAAATTTTAATAATTTAAAAATTTAAATACTCAATTTTAAAAATTTAATTATTAAAACTTTAAATTTTAAAATTTAAAAATTTAAATACTAAATTTTAAAAATATAATTATTAAAACTTTAAATTTTAAAATTTAAAAGTTTAAATACTAAATTTTTAAAATTGAATTATTAAAATTTTAAATTTTAAAATTTAAAAATTTAAATTTTAAAATTTAAAAATTTAAATTTTAAAATTTAAAAATTTAAATTTTAAAATTTAAAAATTTAAATTTTAAAATTTAAAAATTTAAATTTTAAAATTTAAAAATTTAAACTTGAATATTTAAAAATTTAAATTTTAAAATTTAAAAATTTAAATTTTAAAATTTAAAAATTTATATACTAAATTTTAAAAATTTAATTATTAAAACTTTAAATTTTAAAATTTAAAAATTTAAAAATTTAAATACTAAATTTTAAAAATTTATTTATTAAAATTTTAAATTTTAAAATTTAAAAATTTAAATACTAAATTTTAATAATTTAAAAATATAAATACTCAATTTTAAAAATATAATTATTAAAACTTTAAATTTAAAAATTTAAAAATTTAAATTTTAAAATTTAAAAATTTAAATTTTAAAATTTAAAACTTTAAATTATAAAATTTAAAAATTTAAATACTAAATTTTAAAAATTTAATTATTAAAACGTTAAATTTTAAAATTTAAAAATTTAAATTTTAAAATTTAAAAATTTAAATTTTAAAATTTAAAACTTTAAATTTTAAAATTTAAAAATTTAAATACTAAATTTTAAAAATTTAATTTCAAAACTTTAAATTTTAAAATTTAAAAATTTAAATACTAAATTTTAACAATTTAAAATTTTAAATACTCAATTTTAAAAATTTAATTATTAAAACTTTAAATTTTAAAATTTAAAAATTTAAAAATTTAAAAATTTAAATACTAAATATTAAAAATTTAATTATTAAAACTTTAAATTTTAAAATTTAAAAATTTAAATTTTAAAATTTAAAAATTTAAATTTTAAAATTTAAAAATTTAAATTTTAAAATACTAAATTTAAAAAATTTAGTTATAAAAACTTTAAATTTTAAAATTTAAAAATTTAAAAATTTAAATACTAAATTTTAAAAATTTAATTATTAAAACTTTAAATTTTAAAATTTAAAAATTTAAATACTAAATTTTAAAAATTTAAATATTAAAACTTTAAATTTTAAAATTTAAAAATTTCAAATATTAAATTTTAAAAATTTGAATATTAAAACTTTAAATTTTAAAATTTAAAAATTTAAATACTAAATTTTAAAAATTTAATTATTAAAACGTTAAATTTTAAAATTTAAAAATTTAAATTTTAAAATTTAAAAATTTAAATTTTAAAATTTAAAAATTTAAATACTAAATTTTAATAATTTAAAAATATAAATACTCAACTTTAAAAATTTAATTATTAAAACTTTAAATTTAAAAATTTAAAAATTTAAATATTAAAATTTAAAAATTTAAATTTTAAAATTTAAAACTTTAAATTTTAAAATTTAAAAATTTAAATACTAAATTTTAAAAATTTAATTTCAAAACTTTAAATTTTAAAATTTAAAAATTTAAATACTAAATTTTAATAATTTAAAAATTTAAATACTCAATTTTAAAAATTTAATTATTAAAACTTTAAATTTTAAAATTTAAAAATTTAAATACTAAATTTTAAAAATATAATTATTAAAACTTTAAATTTTAAAATTTAAAAGTTTAAATACTAAATTTTTAAAATTGAATTATTAAAATTTTAAATTTTAAAATTTAAAAATTTAAATTTTAAAATTTAAAAATTTAAATTTTAAAATTTAAAAATTTAAATTTGAATATTTAAAAATTTAAATTTTAAAATTTAAAAATTTAAATTTTAAAATTTAAAAATTTATATACTAAATTTTAAAAATTTAATTATTAAAACTTTAAATTTTAAAATTTAAAAATTTAAAAATTTTAATACTAAATTTTAAAAATTTATTTATTAAAATTTTAAATTTTAAAATTTAAAAATTTAAATACTAAATTTTAATAATTTAAAAATATAAATACTCAATTTTAAAAATATAATTATTAAAACTTTAAATTTAAAAATTTAAATTTTAAAATTTAAAAATTTAAATTTTAAAATTTAAAACTTTAAATTTTAAAATTTAAAAATTTAAATACTAAATTTTAAAAATTTAATTTCAAAACTTTAAATTTTAAAATTTAAAAATTTAAATACTAAATTTTAATAATTTAAAAATTTAATTACTCAATTTTAAAAATTTAATTATTAAAACTTTAAATTTTAAAATTTAAAAATTTAAATACTAAATTTTAAAAATATAATTATTAAAACTTTAAATTTTAAAATTTAAAAGTTTAAATACTAAATTTTTAAAATTGAATTATTAAAATTTTAAATTTTAAAATTTAAAAATTTAAATTTAAAAATTTAAATTTTAAAATTTAAAAATTTAAATTTGAATATTTAAAAATTTAAATTTTAAAATTTAAAAATTTAAATTTTAAAATTTAAAAATTTATATACTAAATTTTAAAAATTTAATTATTAAAACTTTAAATTTTAAAATTTAAAAATTTAAATATTAAATTTTAAAAATTTGAATATTAAAACTTTAAATTTTAAAATTTAAAAATTTAAATACTAAATTTTAAAAATTTAATTATTAAAACGTTAAATTTTAAAATTTAAAAATTTAAATTTTAAAATTTAAAAATTTAAATTATAAAATTTAAAAATTTAAATACTAAATTTTAATTATTTAAAAATATAAATACTCAATTTTAAAAATTTAATTATTAAAACTTTAAATTTTAAAATTTAAAAATTTAAATACTAAATTTTAAAAATTTAAATATTAAAACTTTAAATTTTAAAATTAAAAAATTTAAATACTAAATTTTAAACATTTAATTATTAAAACGTTAAATTTTAAAATTTAAAAATTTAAATTTTAAAATTTAAAAATTTAAATACTAAATTTTAATAATTTAAAAATTTAAATACTCAATTTTAAAAATTTAATTATTAAAACTTTAAATTTTAAAATTTAAAAATTTAAATACTAAATTTTAAAAATATAATTATTAAAACTTTAAATTTTAAAATTTAAAAGTTTAAATACTAAATTTTTAAAATTGAATTATTAAAATTTTAAATTTTAAAATTTAAAAATTTAAATTTTAAAATTTAAAAATTTAAATTTTAAAATTTAAAAATTTAAATTTTAAAATTTAAAAATTTAAATTTTAAAATTTAAAAATTTAAATTTTAAAATTTAAAAATTTAAACTTGAATATTTAAAAATTTAAATTTTAAAATTTAAAAATTTAAATTTTAAAATTTAAAAATTTATATACTAAATTTTAAAAATTTAATTATTAAAACTTTAAATTTTAAAATTTAAAAATTTAAAAATTTAAATACTAAATTTTAAAAATTTATTTATTAAAATTTTAAATTTTAAAATTTAAAAATTTAAATACTAAATTTTAATAATTTAAAAATATAAATACTCAATTTTAAAAATATAATTATTAAAACTTTAAATTTAAAAATTTAAAAATTTAAATTTTAAAATTTAAAAATTTAAATTTTAAAATTTAAAACTTTAAATTTTAAAATTTAAAAATTTAAATACTAAATTTTAAAAATTTAATTTCAAAACTTTAAATTTTAAAATTTAAAAATTTAAATACTAAATTTTAATAATTTAAAAATTTAAATACTCAATTTTAAAAATTTAATTATTAAAACTTTAAATTTTAAAATTTAAAAATTTAAATACTAAATTTTAAAAATATAATTATTAAAACTTTAAATTTTAAAATTTAAAAGTTTAAATACTAAATTTTTAAAATTGAATTATTAAAATTTTAAATTTTAAAATTTAAAAATTTAAATTTTAAAATTTAAAAATTTAAATTTTAAAATACTAAATTTAAAAAATTTAATTATAAAAACTTTAAATTTTAAAATTTAAAAATTTAAAAATTTAAATACTAAATTTTAAAAGTTTAATTATTAAAACTTTAAATTTTAAAATTTAAAAATTTAAATACTAAATTTTAAAAATTTAAATATTAAAACTTTAAATTTTAAAATTTAAAAATTTAAATATTAAATTTTAAAAATTTGAATATTAAAACTTTAAATTTTAAAATTTAAAAATTTAAATTTTAAAATTTAAAAATTTAAATTTTAAAATTTAAAAATTTAAATACTAAATTTTAATAATTTAAAAATATAAATACTCAATTTTAAAAATATAATTATTAAAACTTTAAATTTAAAAATTTAAAAATTTAAATTTTAAAATTTAAAAATTTAAATTTTAAAATTTAAAACTTTAAATTTTAAAATTTAAAAATTTAAATACTAAATTTTAAAAATTTAATTTCAAAACTTTAAATTTTAAAATTTAAATACTAAATTTTAATAATTTAAAAATTTAAATACTCAATTTTAAAAATTTAATTATTAAAACTTTAAATTTTAAAATTTAAAAATTTAAATTTTAAAATTTAAAAATTTAAATTTTAAAATTTAAAAATTTAAAAATTTAAATTTTAAAATTTAAAAATTTAAATTTGAATATTTAAAAATTTAAATTTTAAAATTTAAAAATTTAAATTTTAAAATTTAAAAATTTATATACTAAATTTTAAAAATTTAATTATTAAAACTTTAAATTTTAAAATTTAAAAATTTAAAAATTTAAATACTAAATTTTAAAAATTTATTTATTAAAATTTTAAATTTTAAAATTTAAAAATTTAAATACTAAATTTTAATAATTTAAAAATATAAATACTCAATTTTAAAAATATAATTATTAAAACTTTAAATTTAAAAATTTAAAAATTTAAATTTTAAAATTTAAAAATTTAAATTTTAAAATTTAAAACTTTAAATTTTAAAATTTAAAAATTTAAATACTAAATTTTAAAAATTTAATTTCAAAACTTTAAATTTTAAAATTTAAAAATTTAAATACTAAATTTTAATAATTTAAAAATTTAAATACTCAATTTTAAAAATTTAATTATTAAAACTTTAAATTTTAAAATTTAAAAATTTAAATACTAAATTTTAAAAATATAATTATTAAAACTTTAAATTTTAAAATTTAAAAGTTTAAATACTAAATTTTTAAAATTGAATTATTAAAATTTTAAATTTTAAAATTTAAAAATTTAAATTTGAATATTTAAAAATTTAAATTTTAAAATTTAAAAATTTAAATTTTAAAATTTAAAAATTTATATACTAAATTTTAAAAATTTAATTATTAAAACTTTAAATTTTAAAATTTAAAAATTTAAAAATTTAAATACTAAATTTTAAAAATTTATTTATTAAAATTTTAAATTTTAAAATTTAAAAATTTAAATACTAAATTTTAAAAATTTAATTATTAAAACTTTAACTTTTAAAATTTAAAAATTTAAATACTAAATTTTAAAAATTTAATTATTAAAACTTTAAATTTTAAAATTTAAAAATTTAAATATTAAATTTTAAAAATTTGAATATTAAAACTTTAAATTTTAAAATTTAAAAATTTAAATACTAAATTTTAAAAATTTAATTATTAAAACGTTAAATTTTAAAATTTAAAAATTTAAATTTTAAAATTTAAAAATTTAAATTTTAAAATTTAAAAATTTAAATACTAAATTTTAAAAATTTAAATATTAAAACTTTAAATTTTAAAATTTAAAAATTTAAATACTAAATTTTAAACATTTAATTATTAAAACGTTAAATTTTAAAATTTAAAACTTTAAATTTGAATATTTAAAAATTTAAATTTTAAAATTTAAAAATTTAAATTTTAAAATTTAAAAATTTATATACTAAATTTTAAAAATTTAATTATTAAAACTTTAAATTATAAAATTTAAAAATTTAAAAATTTAAATACTAAATTTTAAAAATTTATTTATTAAAATTTTAAATTTTAAAATTTAAAAATTTAAATACTAAATTTTAAAAATTTAATTATTAAAACTTTAACTTTTAAAATTTAAAAATTTAAATACTAAATTTTAAAAATTTAATTATTAAAACGTTAAATTTTAAAATTTAAAAATTTAAATTTTAAAATTTAAAAATTTAAATTTTAAAATTTAAAAATTTAAATACTAAATTTTAATAATTTAAAAATATAAATACTCAATTTTAAAAATTTAATTATTAAAACTTTAAATTTTAAAATTTAAAAATTTAAATACTAAATTTTAAAAATTTAATTATTAAAACTTTAAATTTTAAAATTTAAAAATTTAAATACTAAATTTTAAACATTTAATTATTAAAACGTTAAATTTTAAAATTTAAAAATTTAAATTTTAAAATTTAAAAATTTAAATTTTAAAATTTAAAAATTTAAATACTAAATTTTAAAAATTTAATTTCAAAACTTTAAATTTTAAAATTTAAAAATTTAAATATTAAATTTTAAAAATTTAAAAATTTAAATACTCAATTTTAAAAATTTAATTATTAAAACTTTAAATTTTAAAATTTAAAAATTTAAAAATTTAAATACTAAATATTAAAAATTTAATTATTAAAACTTTAAATTTTAAATTTTAAAAATTTAAATTTTAAAATTTAAAAATTTAAATTTTAAAATTTAAAAATTTAAACATTAAATTTAAAAAATTTTTATTATAAAAACTTTAAATTTTAAAATTTAAAAATTTAAAAATTTAAATACTAAATTTTAAAAATTTAAATATTAAAACTTTAAATTTTAAAATTTAAAAATTTAAATACTAAATTTTAAACATTTAATTATTAAAACTTTAAATTTTAAAATTTAAAAATTTAAAAATTTAAATACTAAATTTTAAAAATTTATTTATTAAAATTTTAAATTTTAAAATTTAAAAATTTAAATACTAAATTTTAAAAATTTAATTATAAAACTTTAACTTTTAAAATTTAAAAATTTAAAAATTTAAATTTTAAAATTTAAAACTTTAAATTTTAAAATTTATAAATTTAAATACTAAATTTTAAAAATTTAATTTCAAAACTTTAAATTTTAAAATTTAAAAATTTAAATACTAAATTTTAAACATTTAATTATTAAAACTTTAAATTTTAAAATTTAAAAATTTAAAAATTTAAATACTAAATTTTAAAAATTTATTTATTAAAATTTTAAATTTTAAAATTTAAAAATTTAAATACTAAATTTTAAAAATTTAATTATAAAACTTTAACTTTTAAAATTTAAAAATTTAAATACTAAATTTTAAAAATTTAATTATTAAAACTTTAAATTTTAAAATTTAAAAATTTAAATATTAAATTTTAAAAATTTGAATATTAAAACTTTAAATTTTAAAATTTAAAAATTTAAATACTAAATTTTAAAAATTTAATTATTAAAACGTTAAATATTAAAATTTAAAAATTTAAATTTTAAAATTTAAAAATTTAAATTTTAAAATTTAAAAATTTAAATTTCAAAATTTAAAAATTTAAAAACTAAATTTTAATAATTTAAAAATATAAATACTCAATTTTAAAAATTTAATTATTAAAACTTTAAATTTAAAAATTTATAAATTTAAATACTAAATTTTAAAAATTTAATTTCAAAACTTTAAATTTTAAAATTTAAAAATTTAAATACTAAATTTTAATAATTTAAAAATTTAAATACACAATTTTAAAAATTTAATTATTAAAACTTTAAATTTTAAAATTTAAAAATTTAAATGCTAAATTTTAAAAATTTAATTATTAAAACTTTAAATTTTAAAATTTAAAAATTTAAATACTAAATTTTAAAAATTTGAATATTAAAACTTTAAATTTTAAAATTTAAAAATTTAAATTTTAAAATTTAAAAATTTAAATTTTAAAATTTAAAAATTTAAATACTAAATTTTAAAAATTTAATTTCAAAACTTTAAATTTTAAAATTTAAAAATTTAAATACTAAATTTTAATAATTTAAAAATTTAAATACTCAATTTTAAAAATTTAATTATTAAAACTTTAAATTTTAAAATTTAAAAATTTAAAAATTTAAATACTAAATATTAAAAATTTAATTATTAAAACTTTAAATTTTAAAATTTAAAAATTTAAATTTTAAAATTTAAAAATTTAAATTTTAAAATTTAAAAATTTAAATACTAAATTTAAAATATTTAATTATAAAAACTTTAAATTTTAAAATTTAAAAATTTAAAAATTTAAATACTAAATTTTAAAAATTTAATTATTAAAACTTTAAATTTTAAAATTTAAAAATTTAAATACTAAATTTTAAAAATTTAAATATTAAAACTTTAAATTTTAAAATTTAAAAATTTAAAAATTTAAATACTAAATATTAAAAATTTAATTATTAAAACTTTAAATTTTAAAATTTAAAAATTTAAATTTTAAAATTTAAAAATTTAAATTTTAAAATTTAAAAATTTAAATTTTAAAATATTAAATTTAAAAAATTTAATTATAAAAACTTTAAATTTTAAAATTTAAAAATTTAAAAATTTAAATACTAAATTTTAAAAATTTAATTATTAAAACTTTAAATTTTAAAATTTAAAAATTTAAATACTAAATTTTAAAAATTTGAATATTAAAACTTTAAATTTTAAAATTTAAAAATTTAAATATTAAATTTTAAAAATTTGAATATTAAATCTTTAAATTTTAAAATTTAAAAATTTAAATTTTAAAATTTAAAAATTTAAATTTTAAAATTTAAAAATTTAAATACTAAATTTTAATAATTTAAAAATATAAATACTCAATTTTAAAAATATAATTATTAAAACTTTAAATTTAAAAATTTAAAAATTTAAATTTTAAAATTTAAAAATTTAAATTTTAAAATTTAAAACTTTAAATTTTAAAATTTAAAAATTTAAATACTAAATTTTAAAAATTTAATTTCAAAACTTTAAATTTTAAAATTTAAAAATTTAAATACTAAATTTTAATAATTTAAAAATTTAAATACTCAATTTTAAAAATTTAATTATTAAAACTTTAAATTTTAAAATTTAAAAATTTAAATACTAAATTTTAAAAATATAATTATTAAAACTTTAAATTTTAAAATTTAAAAGTTTAAATACTAAATTTTTAAAATTGAATTATTAAAATTTTAAATTTTAAAATTTAAAAATTTAAATTTTAAAATTTAAAAATTTAAATTTTAAAATTTATAAATTTAAATTTTAAAATTTAAAAATTTAAATTTTAAAATTTAAAAATTTAAATTTGAATATTTAAAAATTTAAATTTTAAAATTTAAAAATTTAAATTTTAAAATTTAAAAATTTATATACTAAATTTTAAAAATTTAATTATTAAAACTTTAAATTTTAAAATTTAAAAATTTAAAAATTTAAATACTAAATTTTAAAAATTTATTTATTAAAATTTTAAATTTTAAAATTTAAAAATTTAAATACTAAATTTTAATAATTTAAAAATATAAATACTCAATTTTAAAAATATAATTATTAAAACTTTAAATTTAAAAATTTAAAAATTTAAATTTTAAAATTTAAAAATTTAAATTTTAAAATTTAAAACTTTAAATTTTAAAATTTAAAAATTTAAATACTAAATTTTAAAAATATAATTATTAAAACTTTAAATTTTAAAATTTAAAAGTTTAAATACTAAATTTTTAAAATTGAATTATTAAAATTTTAAATTTTAAAATTTAAAAATTTAAATTTTAAAATTTAAAAATTTAAATTTTAAAATTTAAAAATTTAAATTTTAAAATTTAAAAATTTAAATTTTAAAATTTAAAAATTTAAATTTTAAAATTTAAAAATTTAAATTTTAAAATTTAAAAATTTAAATTTGAATATTTAAAATTTTAAATTTTAAAATTTAAAAATTTAAATTTTAAAATTTAAAAATTTATATACTAAATTTTAAAAATTTAATTATTAAAACTTTATCTTTTAAAATTTAAAAATTTAAATACTAAATTTTAAAAATTTAATTATTAAAACTTTAACTTTTAAAATTTAAAAATTTAAATACTAAATTTTAAAAATTTAATTATTAAAACTTTAAATTTTAAAATTTAAAAATTTAAATATTAAATTTTAAAAATTTGAATATTAAAACTTTAAATTTTAAAATTTAAAAATTTAAATACTAAATTTTAAAAATTTAATTATTAAAACGTTAAATTTTAAAATTTAAAAATTTAAATTTTAAAATTTAAAAATTTAAATTTTAAAATTTAAAAATTTAAATACTAAATTTTAATAATTTAAAAATATAAATACTCAATTTTAAAAATTTAATTATTAAAACTTTAAATTTTAAAATTTAAAAATTTAAATACTAAATTTTAAAAATTTAAATATTAAAACTTTAAATTTTAAAATTTAAAAATTTAAATACTAAATTTTAAACATTTAATTATTAAAACGTTAAATTTTAAAATTTAAAAATTTAAATTTTAAAATTTAAAAATTTAAATTTTAAAATTTAAAAATTTAAATTTTAAAATTTAAAAATTTAAATACTAAATTTTAAAAATTTAATTTCAAAACTTTAAATTTTAAAATTTAAAAATTTAAATACTAAATTTTAATAATTTAATTATTAAAACTTTAAATTTTAAAATTTAAAAATTTAAATTTTAAAATTTAAAAATTTAAACACTAAATTTAAAAAATTTTTATTATAAAAACTTTAAATTTTAAAATTTAAAAATTTAAAAATTTAAATACTAAATTTTAAAAATTTAAATATTAAAACTTTAAATTTTAAAATTTAAAAATTTAAATACTAAATTTTAAACATTTAATTATTAAAACTTTAAATTTTAAAATTTAAAAATTTAAAAATTTAAATACTAAATTTTAAAAATTTATTTATTAAAATTTTAAATTTTAAAATTTAAAAATTTAAATACTAAATTTTAAAAATTTAATTATAAAACTTTAACTTTTAAAATTTAAAAATTTAAATACTAAATTTTAAATATTTAATTATTAAAACTTTAAATTTTAAAATTTAAAAATTTAAATATTAAATTTTAAAAATTTGAATATTAAAACTTTAAATTTTAAAATTTAAAAATTTAAATACTAAATTTTAAAAATTTAATTATTAAAACGTTAAATATTAAAATTTAAAAATTTAAATTTTAAAATTTAAAAATTTAAATTTTAAAATTTAAAAATTTAAAAACTAAATTTTAATAATTTAAAAATATAAATACTCAATTTTAAAAATTTAATTATTAAAACTTTAAATTTAAAAATTTAAATTTTAAAATTTATAACTTTAAATTTTAAAATTTATAAATTTAAATACTAAATTTTAAAAATTTAATTTCAAAACTTTAAATTTTAAAATTTAAAAATTTAAATACTAAATTTTAATAATTTAAAAATTTAAATACACAATTTTAAAAATTTAATTATTAAACTTTAAATTTTAAAATTTAAAAATTTAAATGCTAAGTTTTAAAAATTTAATTATTAAAACTTTAAATTTTAAAATTTAAAAATTTAAATACTAAATTTTAAAAATTTGAATATTAAAACTTTAAATTTTAAAATTTAAAAATTTAAATTTTAAAATTTAAAAATTTAAATTTTAAAATTTAAAAATTTAAATACTAAATTTTAAAAATTTAATTTCAAAACTTTAAATTTTAAAATTTAAAAATTTAAATACTAAATTTTAATAATTTAAAAATTTAAATACTCAATTTTAAAAATTTAATTATTAAAACGTTAAATTTAAAAATTTAAATACTAAATATTAAAAATTTAATTATTAAAACTTTAAATTTTAAAATTTAAAAATTTAAATTTTAAAATTTAAAAATTTAAATTTTAAAATTTAAAAATTTAAATACTAAATTTAAAAAATTTAATTATAAAAACTTTAAATTTTAAAATTTAAAAATTTAAAAATTTAAATACTAAATTTTAAATATTTAATTATTAAAACTTTAAATTTTAAAATTTAAAAATTTAAATACTAAATTTTAAAAATTTAAATATTAAAACTTTAAATTTTAAAATTTAAAAATTTAAAAATTTAAATACTAAATATTAAAAATTTAATTATCAAAACTTTAAATTTTAAAATTTAAAAATTTAAATTTTAAAATTTAAAAATTTAAATTTTAAAATTTAAAAATTTAAATTTTAAAATACTAAATTTAAAAAATTTAATTATAAAAACTTTAAATTTTAAAATTTAAAAATTTAAATATTAAATTTTAAAAATTTGAATATTAAAACTTTAAATTTTAAAATTTAAAAATTTAAATTTTAAAATTTAAAAATTTAAATTTTAAAATTTAAAAATTTAAATACTAAATTTTAATAATTTAAAAATATAAATACTCAATTTTAAAAATATAATTATTAAAACTTTAAATTTAAAAATTTAAAAATTTAAATTTTAAAATTTAAAACTTTAAATTTTAAAATTTAAAAATTTAAATACTAAATTTTAATAATTTAAAAATTTAAATACTCAATTTTAAAAATTTAATTATTAAAACTTTAAATTTTAAAATTTAAAAATTTAAATACTAAATTTTAAAAATATAATTATTAAAACTTTAAATTTTAAAATTTAAAAGTTTAAATACTAAATTTTTAAAATTGAATTATTAAAATTTTTAAATTTTAAAATTTAAAAATTTAAATTTTAAAATTTAAAAATTTAAATTTTAAAATTTAAAAATTTAAATTTTAAAATTTAAAAATTTAAATTTGAATATTTAAAAATTTAAATTTTAAAATTTAAAAATTTAAATTTTAAAATTTAAAAATTTATATACTAAATTTTAAAAATTTAATTATTAAAACTTTAAATTTTAAAATTTAAAAATTTAAAAATTTAAATACTAAATTTTAAAAATTTATTTATTAAAATTTTAAATTTTAAAATTTAAAAATTTAAATACTAAATTTTAATAATTTAAAAATATAAATACTCAATTTTAAAAATATAATTATTAAAACTTTAAATTTAAAAATTTAAAAATTTAAATTTTAAAATTTAAAAATTTAAATTTTAAAATTTAAAACTTTAAATTTTAAAATTTAAAAATTTAAATACTAAATTTTAAAAATTTAATTTCAAAACTTTAAATTTTAAAATTTAAAAATTTAAATACTAAATTTTAAAAATTTAATTATTAAAACGTTAAATTTTAAAATTTAAAAATTTAAATTTTAAAATTTAAAAATTTAAATTTTAAAATTTAAAAATTTAAATTTTAAAATTTAAAAATTTAAATACTAAATTTTAATAATTTAAAAATATAAATACTCAATTTTAAAAATTTAATTATTAAAACTTTAAATTTTAAAATTTAAAAATTTAAATACTAAATTTTAAAAATTTAAATATTAAAACTTTAAATTTTAAAATTTAAAAATTTAAATACTAAATTTTAAACATTTAATTATTAAAACGTTAAATTTTAAAATTTAAAAATTTAAATTTTAAAATTTAAAAATTTAAATTTTAAAATTTAAAAATTTAAATACTAAATTTTAAAAATTTAATTTCAAAACTTTAAATTTTAAAATTTAAAAATTTAATTATTAAAACTTTAAATTTTAAAATTTAAAAATTTAAAAATTTAAATACTCAATTTTAAAAATTTAATTATTAAAACTTTAAATTTAAAAATTTAAATACTAAATATTAAAAATTTAATTATTAAAACTTTAAATTTTAAAATTTAAAAATTTAAATTTTAAAATTTAAAAATTTAAATTTTAAAATTTAAAAATTTAAATACTAAATTTAAAAAATTTAATTATAAAAACTTTAAATTTTAAAATTTAAAAATTTAAAAATTTAAATACTAAATTTTAAATATTTAATTATTAAAACTTTAAATTTTAAAATTTAAAAATTTAAATACTAAATTTTAAAAATTTAAATATTAAAACTTTAAATTTTAAAATTTAAAAATTTAAAAATTTAAATACTAAATATTAAAAATTTAATTATCAAAACTTTAAATTTTAAAATTTAAAAATTTAAATTTTAAAATTTAAAAATTTAAATTTTAAAATTTAAAAATTTAAATTTTAAAATACTAAATTTAAAAAATTTAATTATAAAAACTTTAAATTTTAAAATTTAAAAATTTAAAAATTTAAATACTAAATTTTAAAAATTTAATTATTAAAACTTTAAATTTTAAAATTTAAAAATTTAAATACTAAATTTTAAAAATTTAAATATTAAAACTTTAAATTTTAAAATTTAAAAATTTAAATATTAAATTTTAAAAATTTGAATATTAAAACTTTAAATTTTAAAATTTAAAAATTTAAATTTTAAAATTTAAAAATTTAAATTTTAAAATTTAAAAATTTAAATACTAAATTTTAATAATTTAAAAATATAAATACTCAATTTTAAAAATATAATTATTAAAACTTTAAATTTAAAAATTTAAAAATTTAAATTTTAAAATTTAAAACTTTAAATTTTAAAATTTAAAAATTTAAATACTAAATTTTAAAAATTTAATTTCAAAACTTTAAATTTTAAAATTTAAAAATTTAAATACTAAATTTTAATAATTTAAAAATTTAAATACTCAATTTTAAAAATTTAATTATTAAAACTTTAAATTTTAAAATTTAAAAATTTAAATACTAAATTTTAAAAATATAATTATTAAAACTTTAAATTTTAAAATTTAAAAGTTTAAATACTAAATTTTTAAAATTGAATTATTAAAATTTTAAATTTTAAAATTTAAAAATTTAAATTTTAAAATTTAAAAATTTAAATTTTAAAATTTAAAAATTTAAATTTTAAAATTTAAAAATTTAAATTTGAATATTTAAAAATTTAAATTTTAAAATTTAAAAATTTAAATTTTAAAATTTAAAAATTTATATACTAAATTTTAAAAATTTAATTATTAAAACTTTAAATTTTAAAATTTAAAAATTTAAAAATTTAAATACTAAATTTTAAAAATTTATTTATTAAAATTTTAAATTTTAAAATTTAAAAATTTAAATACTAAATTTTAATAATTTAAAAATATAAATACTCAATTTTAAAAATATAATTATTAAAACTTTAAATTTAAAAATTTAAAAATTTAAATTTTAAAATTTAAAAATTTAAATTTTAAAATTTAAAACTTTAAATTTTAAAATTTAAAAATTTAAATACTAAATTTTAAAAATTTAATTTCAAAACTTTAAATTTTAAAATTTAAAAATTTAAATACTAAATTTTAATAATTTAAAAATTTAAATACTCAATTTTAAAAATTTAATTATTAAAACTTTAAATTTTAAAATTTAAAAATTTAAATACTAAATTTTAAAAATATAATTATTAAAACTTTAAATTTTAAAATTTAAAAGTTTAAATACTAAATTTTTAAAATTGAATTATTAAAATTTTAAATTTTAAAATTTAAAAATTTAAATTTTAAAATTTAAAAATTTAAATTTTAAAATTTAAAAATTTAAATTTGAATATTTAAAAATTTAAATTTTAAAATTTAAAAATTTAAATTTTAAAATACTAAATTTAAAAAATTTAATTATAAAAACTTAAAATTTTAAAATTTAAAAATTTAAAAATTTAAATACTAAATTTTAAAAATTTAATTATTAAAACTTTAAATTTTAAAATTTAAAAATTTAAATACTAAATTTTAAAAATTTAAATATTAAAACTTTAAATTTTAAAATTTAAAAATTTAAATATTAAATTTTAAAAATTTGAATATTAAAACTTTAAATTTTAAAATTTAAAAATTTAAATTTTAAAATTTAAAAATTTAAATTTTAAAATTTAAAAATTTAAATACTAAATTTTAATAATTTAAAAATTTAAATACTAAATTTTAAAAATATAATTATTAAAACTTTAAATTTTAAAATTTAAAAGTTTAAATACTAAATTTTTAAAATTGAATTATTAAAATTTTAAATTTTAAAATTTAAAAATTTAAATTTTAAAATTTAAAAATTTAAATTTTAAAATTTAAAAATTTAAATTTGAATATTTAAAAATTTAAATTTTAAAATTTAAAAATTTAAATTTTAAAATACTAAATTTAAAAAATTTAATTATAAAAACTTTAAATTTTAAAATTTAAAAATTTAAATACTAAATTTTAAAAATTTAATTATTAAAACTTTAAATTTTAAAATTTAAAAATTTAAATACTAAATTTTAAAAATTTAAATATTAAAACTTTAAAATTTAAAATTTAAAAATTTAAATATTAAATTTTAAAAATTTGAATATTAAAACTTTAAATTTTAAAATTTAAAAATTTAAATTTTAAAATTTAAAAATTTAAATTTTAAAATTTAAAAATTTAAATACTAAATTTTAATAATTTAAAAATATAAATACTCAATTTTAAAAATATAATTATTAAAACTTTAAATTTAAAAATTTAAAAATTTAAATTTTAAAATTTAAAAATTTAAATTTTAAAATTTAAAACTTTAAATTTTAAAATTTAAAAATTTAAATACTAAATTTTAAAAATTTAATTTCAAAACTTTAAATTTTAAAATTTAAAAATTTAAATACTAAATTTTAAAAATTTAATTATTAAAACGTTAAATTTTAAAATTTAAAAATTTAAATTTTAAAATTTAAAAATTTAAATTTTAAAATTTAAAAATTTAAATTTTAAAATTTAAAAATTTAAATACTAAATTTTAATAATTTAAAAATATAAATACTCAATTTTAAAAATTTAATTATTAAAACTTTAAATTTTAAAATTTAAAAATTTAAATACTAAATTTTAAAAATTTAAATATTAAAACTTTAAATTTTAAAATTTAAAAATTTAAATACTAAATTTTAAACATTTAATTATTAAAACGTTAAATTTTAAAATTTAAAAATTTAAATTTTAAAATTTAAAAATTTAAATTTTAAAATTTAAAAATTTAAATACTAAATTTTAAAAATTTAATTTCAAAACTTTAAATTTTAAAATTTAAAAATTTAATTATTAAAACTTTAAATTTTAAAATTTAAAAATTTAAAAATTTAAATACTCAATTTTAAAAATTTAATTATTAAAACTTTAAATTTAAAAATTTAAATACTAAATATTAAAAATTTAATTATTAAAACTTTAAATTTTAAAATTTAAAAATTTAAATTTTAAAATTTAAAAATTTAAATTTTAAAATTTAAAAATTTAAATACTAAATTTAAAAAATTTAATTATAAAAACTTTAAATTTTAAAATTTAAAAATTTAAAAATTTAAATACTAAATTTTAAATATTTAATTATTAAAACTTTAAATTTTAAAATTTAAAAATTTAAATACTAAATTTTAAAAATTTAAATATTAAAACTTTAAATTTTAAAATTTAAAAATTTAAAAATTTAAATACTAAATATTAAAAATTTAATTATCAAAACTTTAAATTTTAAAATTTAAAAATTTAAATTTTAAAATTTAAAAATTTAAATTTTAAAATTTAAAAATTTAAATTTTAAAATACTAAATTTAAAAAATTTAATTATAAAAACTTTAAATTTTAAAATTTAAAAATTTAAAAATTTAAATACTAAATTTTAAAAATTTAATTATTAAAACTTTAAATTTTAAAATTTAAAAATTTAAATACTAAATTTTAAAAATTTAAATATTAAAACTTTAAATTTTAAAATTTAAAAATTTAAATATTAAATTTTAAAAATTTGAATATTAAAACTTTAAATTTTAAAATTTAAAAATTTAAATTTTAAAATTTAAAAATTTAAATTTTAAAATTTAAAAATTTAAATACTAAATTTTAATAATTTAAAAATATAAATACTCAATTTTAAAAATATAATTATTAAAACTTTAAATTTAAAAATTTAAAAATTTAAATTTTAAAATTTAAAACTTTAAATTTTAAAATTTAAAAATTTAAATACTAAATTTTAAAAATTTAATTTCAAAACTTTAAATTTTAAAATTTAAAAATTTAAATACTAAATTTTAATAATTTAAAAATTTAAATACTCAATTTTAAAAATTTAATTATTAAAACTTTAAATTTTAAAATTTAAAAATTTAAATACTAAATTTTATAAATATAATTATTAAAACTTTAAATTTTAAAATTTAAAAGTTTAAATACTAAATTTTTAAAATTGAATTATTAAAATTTTAAATTTTAAAATTTAAAAATTTAAATTTTAAAATTTAAAAATTTAAATTTTAAAATTTAAAAATTTAAATTTTAAAATTTAAAAATTTAAATTTGAATATTTAAAAATTTAAATTTTAAAATTTAAAAATTTAAATTTTAAAATTTAAAAATTTATATACTAAATTTTAAAAATTTAATTATTAAAACTTTAAATTTTAAAATTTAAAAATTTAAAAATTTAAATACTAAATTTTAAAAATTTATTTATTAAAATTTTAAATTTTAAAATTTAAAAATTTAAATACTAAATTTTAATAATTTAAAAATATAAATACTCAATTTTAAAAATATAATTATTAAAACTTTAAATTTAAAAATTTAAAAATTTAAATTTTAAAATTTAAAAATTTAAATTTTAAAATTTAAAAATTTAAATTTTAAAATTTAAAACTTTAAATTTTAAAATTTAAAAATTTAAATACTAAATTTTAAAAATTTAATTTCAAAACTTTAAATTTTAAAATTTAAAAATTTAAATACTAAATTTTAATAATTTAAAAATTTAAATACTCAATTTTAAAAATTTAATTATTAAAACTTTAAATTTTAAAATTTAAAAATTTAAATACTAAATTTTAAAAATATAATTATTAAAACTTTAAATTTTAAAATTTAAAAGTTTAAATACTAAATTTTTAAAATTGAATTATTAAAATTTTAAATTTTAAAATTTAAAAATTTAAATTTTAAAATTTAAAAATTTAAATTTTAAAATTTAAAAATTTAAATTTGAATATTTAAAAATTTAAATTTTAAAATTTAAAAATTTAAATTTTAAAATACTAAATTTAAAAAATTTAATTATAAAAACTTTAAATTTTAAAATTTAAAAATTTAAAAATTTAAATACTAAATTTTAAAAATTTAATTATTAAAACTTTAAATTTTAAAATTTAAAAATTTAAATACTAAATTTTAAAAATTTAAATATTAAAACTTTAAATTTTAAAATTTAAAAATTTAAATATTATATTTTAAAAATTTGAATATTAAAACTTTAAATTTTAAAATTTAAAAATTTAAATTTTAAAATTTAAAAATTTAAATTTTAAAATTTAAAAATTTAAATACTAAATTTTAATAATTTAAAAATTTAAATACTAAATTTTAAAAATATAATTATTAAAACTTTAAATTTTAAAATTTAAAAGTTTAAATACTAAATTTTTAAAATTGAATTATTAAAATTTTAAATTTTAAAATTTAAAAATTTAAATTTTAAAATTTAAAAATTTAAATTTTAAAATTTAAAAATTTAAATTTGAATATTTAAAAATTTAAATTTTAAAATTTAAAAATTTAAATTTTAAAATACTAAATTTAAAAAATTTAATTATAAAAACTTAAAATTTTAAAATTTAAAAATTTAAAAATTTAAATACTAAATTTTAAAAATTTAATTATTAAAACTTTAAATTTTAAAATTTAAAAATTTAAATACTAAATTTTAAAAATTTAAATATTAAAACTTTAAATTTTAAAATTTAAAAATTTAAATATTAAATTTTAAAAATTTGAATATTAAAACTTTAAATTTTAAAATTTAAAAATTTAAATTTTAAAATTTAAAAATTTAAATTTTAAAATTTAAAAATTTAAATACTAAATTTTAATAATTTAAAAATTTAAATACTAAATTTTAAAAATATAATTATTAAAACTTTAAATTTTAAAATTTAAAAGTTTAAATACTAAATTTTTAAAATTGAATTATTAAAATTTTAAATTTTAAAATTTAAAAATTTAAATTTTAAAATTTAAAAATTTAAATTTTAAAATTTAAAAATTTAAATTTGAATATTTAAAAATTTAAATTTTAAAATTTAAAAATTTAAATTTTAAAATACTAAATTTAAAAAATTTAATTATAAAAACTTTAAATTTTAAAATTTAAAAATTTAAATACTAAATTTTAAAAATTTAATTATTAAAACTTTAAATTTTAAAATTTAAAAATTTAAATACTAAATTTTAAAAATTTAAATATTAAAACTTTAAATTTTAAAATTTAAAAATTTAAATATTAAATTTTAAAAATTTGAATATTAAAACTTTAAATTTTAAAATTTAAAAATTTAAATACTAAATTTTAAACATTTAATTATTAAAACGTTAAATTTTAAAATTTAAAAATTTAAATTTTAAATTTTAAAAATTTAAATTTTAAAATTTAAAAATTTAAATACTAAATTTTAAAAATTTAAATATTAAAACTTTAAATTTTAAAATTTAAAAATTTAAATACTAAATTTTAAACATTTAATTATTAAAACGTTAAATTTTAAAATTTAAAAATTTAAATTTTAAAATTTGAAAATTTAAATTTTAAAATTTAAAAATTTAAATACTAAATTTTAAAAATTTAATTTCAAAACTTTAAATTTTAAAATTTAAAAATTTAATTATTAAAACTTTAAATTTTAAAATTTAAAAATTTAAAAATTTAAATACTCAATTTTAAAAATTTAATTATTAAAACTTTAAATTTAAAAATTTAAATACTAAATATTAAAAATTTAATTATTAAAACTTTAAATTTTAAAATTTAAAAATTTAAATTTTAAAATTTAAAAATTTAAATTTTAAAATTTAAAAATTTAAATACTAAATTTAAAAAATTTAATTATAAAAACTTTAAATTTTAAAATTTAAAAATTTAAAAATTTAAATACTAAATTTTAAATATTTAATTATTAAAACTTTAAATTTTAAAATTTAAAAATTTAAATACTAAATTTTAAAAATTTAAATATTAAAACTTTAAATTTTAAAATTTAAAAATTTAAAAATTTAAATACTAAATATTAAAAATTTAATTATCAAAACTTTAAATTTTAAAATTTAAAAATTTAAATTTTAAAATTTAAAAATTTAAATTTTAAAATTTAAAAATTTAAATTTTAAAATACTAAATTTAAAAAATTTAATTATAAAAACTTTAAATTTTAAAATTTAAAAATTTAAAAATTTAAATACTAAATTTTAAAAATTTAATTATTAAAACTTTAAATTTTAAAATTTAAAAATTTAAATACTAAATTTTAAAAATTTAAATATTAAAACTTTAAATTTTAAAATTTAAAAATTTAAATATTAAATTTTAAAAATTTGAATATTAAAACTTTAAATTTTAAAATTTAAAAATTTAAATTTTAAAATTTAAAAATTTAAATTTTAAAATTTAAAAATTTAAATACTAAATTTTAATAATTTAAAAATATAAATACTCAATTTTAAAAATATAATTATTAAAACTTTAAATTTAAAAATTTAAAAATTTAAATTTTAAAATTTAAAACTTTAAATTTTAAAATTTAAAAATTTAAATACTAAATTTTAATAATTTAAAAATTTAAATACTCAATTTTAAAAATTTAATTATTAAAACTTTAAATTTTAAAATTTAAAAATTTAAATACTAAATTTTAAAAATATAATTATTAAAACTTTAAATTTTAAAATTTAAAAGTTTAAATACTAAATTTTTAAAATTGAATTATTAAAATTTTAAATTTTAAAATTTAAAAATTTAAATTTTAAAATTTAAAAATTTAAATTTTAAAATTTAAAAATTTAAATTTTAAAATTTAAAAATTTAAATTTGAATATTTAAAAATTTAAATTTTAAAATTTAAAAATTTAAATTTTAAAATTTAAAAATTTATATACTAAATTTTAAAAATTTAATTATTAAAACTTTAAATTTTAAAATTTAAAAATTTAAAAATTTAAATACTAAATTTTAAAAATTTATTTATTAAAATTTTAAATTTTAAAATTTAAAAATTTAAATACTAAATTTTAATAATTTAAAAATATAAATACTCAATTTTAAAAATATAATTATTAAAACTTTAAATTTAAAAATTTAAAAATTTAAATTTTAAAATTTAAAAATTTAAATTTTAAAATTTAAAACTTTAAATTTTAAAATTTAAAAATTTAAATACTAAATTTTAAAAATTTAATTTCAAAACTTTAAATTTTAAAATTTAAAAATTTAAATACTAAATTTTAATAATTTAAAAATTTAAATACTCAATTTTAAAAATTTAATTATTAAAACTTTAAATTTTAAAATTTAAAAATTTAAATACTAAATTTTAAAAATATAATTATTAAAACTTTAAATTTTAAAATTTAAAAGTTTAAATACTAAATTTTTAAAATTGAATTATTAAAATTTTAAATTTTAAAATTTAAAAATTTAAATTTTAAAATTTAAAAATTTAAATTTTAAAATTTAAAAATTTAAATTTGAATATTTAAAAATTTAAATTTTAAAATTTAAAAATTTAAATTTTAAAATATTAAATTTAAAAAATTTAATTATAAAAACTTTAAATTTTAAAATTTAAAAATTTAAAAATTTAAATACTAAATTTTAAAAATTTAATTATTAAAACTTTAAATTTTAAAATTTAAAAATTTAAATACTAAATTTTAAAAATTTAAATATTAAAACTTTAAATTTTAAAATTTAAAAATTTAAATATTAAATTTTAAAAATTTGAATATTAAAACTTTAAATTTTAAAATTTAAAAATTTAAATTTTAAAATTTAAAAATTTAAATTTTAAAATTTAAAAATTTAAATACTAAATTTTAATAATTTAAAAATTTAAATACTAAATTTTAAAAATATAATTATTAAAACATAAAATTTTAAAATTTAAAAGTTTAAATACTAAATTTTTAAAATTGAATTATTAAAATTTTAAATTTTAAAATTTAAAAATTTAAATTTTAAAATTTAAAAATTTAAATTTTAAAATTTAAAAATTTAAATTTGAATATTTAAAAATTTAAATTTTAAAATTTAAAAATTTAAATTTTAAAATACTAAATTTAAAAAATTTAATTATAAAAACTTAAAATTTTAAAATTTAAAAATTTAAAAATTTAAATACTAAATTTTAAAAATTTAATTATTAAAACTTTAAATTTTAAAATTTAAAAATTTAAATACTAAATTTTAAAAATTTAAATATTAAAACTTTAAATTTTAAAATTTAAAAATTTAAATATTAAATTTTAAAAATTTGAATATTAAAACTTTAAATTTTAAAATTTAAAAATTTAAATTTTAAAATTTAAAAATTTAAATTTTAAAATTTAAAAATTTAAATACTAAATTTTAATAATTTAAAAATTTAAATACTAAATTTTAAAAATATAATTATTAAAACTTTAAATTTTAAAATTTAAAAGTTTAAATACTAAATTTTTAAAATTGAATTATTAAAATTTTAAATTTTAAAATTTAAAAATTTAAATTTTAAAATTTAAAAATTTAAATTTTAAAATTTAAAAATTTAAATTTGAATATTTAAAAATTTAAATTTTAAAATTTAAAAATTTAAATTTTAAAATACTAAATTTAAAAAATTTAATTATAAAAACTTTAAATTTTAAAATTTAAAAATTTAAATACTAAATTTTAAAAATTTAATTATTAAAACTTTAAATTTTAAAATTTAAAAATTTAAATACTAAATTTTAAAAATTTAAATATTAAAACTTTAAATTTTAAAATTTAAAAATTTAAATATTAAATTTTAAAAATTTGAATATTAAAACTTTAAATTTTAAAATTTAAAAATTTAAATTTTAAAATTTAAAAATTTAAATTTTAAAATTTAAAAATTTAAATACTAAATTTTAATAATTTAAAAATATAAATACTCAATTTTAAAAATATAATTATTAAAACTTTAAATTTAAAAATTTAAAAATTTAAATTTTAAAATTTAAAAATTTAAATTTTAAAATTTAAAACTTTAAATTTTAAAATTTAAAAATTTAAATACTAAATTTTAAAAATTTAATTTCAAAACTTTAAATTTTAAAATTTAAAAATTTAAATACTAAATTTTAAAAATTTAATTATTAAAACGTTAAATTTTAAAATTTAAAAATTTAAATTTTAAAATTTAAAAATTTAAATTTTAAAATTTAAAAATTTAAATTTTAAAATTTAAAAATTTAAATACTAAATTTTAATAATTTAAAAATATAAATACTCAATTTTAAAAATATAATTATTAAAACTTTAAATTTAAAAATTTAAAAATTTAAATTTTAAAATTTAAAAATTTAAATTTTAAAATTTTAAAATTTAAAACTTTAAATTTTAAAATTTAAAAATTTAAATACTAAATTTTAAAAATTTAATTTCAAAACTTTAAATTTTAAAATTTAAAAATTTAAATACTAAATTTTAAAAATTTAATTATTAAAACGTTAAATTTTAAAATTTAAAAATTTAAATTTTAAAATTTAAAAATTTAAATACTAAATTTTAATAATTTAAAAATATAAATACTCAATTTTAAAAATTTAATTATTAAAACTTTAAATTTTAAAATTTAAAAATTTAAATACTAAATTTTAAAAATTTAAATATTAAAACTTTAAATTTTAAAATTTAAAAATTTAAATACTAAATTTTAAACATTTAATTATTAAAACGTTAAATTTTAAAATTTAAAAATTTAAATTTTAAAAATTTAATTTCAAAACTTTAAATTTTAAAATTTAAAAATTTAAATACTAAATTTTAATAATTTAATTATTAAAACTTTAAATTTTAAAATTTAAAAATTTAAATTTTAAAATTTAAAAATTTAAACACTAAATTTAAAAAATTTTTATTATAAAAACTTTAAATTTTAAAATTTAAAAATTTAAAAATTTAAATACTAAATTTTAAAAATTTAAATATTAAAACTTTAAATTTTAAAATTTAAAAATTTAAATACTAAATTTTAAACATTTAATTATTAAAACTTTAAATTTTAAAATTTAAAAATTTAAAAATTTAAATACTAAATTTTAAAAATTTATTTATTAAAATTTTAAATTTTAAAATTTAAAAATTTAAATACTAAATTTTAAAAATTTAATTATAAAACTTTAACTTTTAAAATTTAAAAATTTAAATACTAAATTTTAAAAATTTAATTATTAAAACTTTAAATTTTAAAATTTAAAAATTTAAATATTAAATTTTAAAAATTTGAATATTAAAACTTTAAATTTTAAAATTTAAAAATTTAAATACTAAATTTTAAAAATTTAATTATTAAAACGTTAAATATTAAAATTTAAAAATTTAAATTTTAAAATTTAAAAATTTAAATTTTAAAATTTAAAAATTTAAAAACTAAATTTTAATAATTTAAAAATATAAATACTCAATTTTAAAAATTTAATTATTAAAACTTTAAATTTAAAAATTTAAAAATTTAAATTTTAAAATTTATAACTTTAAATTTTAAAATTTATAAATTTAAATACTAAATTTTAAAAATTTAATTTCAAAACTTTAAATTTTAAAATTTAAAAATTTAAATACTAAATTTTAAAAATTTAATTTCAAAACTTTAAATTTTAAAATTTAAAAATTTAAATACTAAATTTTAATAATTTAATTATTAAAACTTTAAATTTTAAAATTTAAAAATTTAAATTTTAAAATTTTAAAATTTAAACACTAAATTTAAAAAATTTTTATTATAAAAACTTTAAATTTTAAAATTTAAAAATTTAAAAATTTAAATACTAAATTTTAAAAATTTAAATATTAAAACTTTAAATTTTAAAATTTAAAAATTTAAATACTAAATTTTAAACATTTAATTATTAAAACTATAAATTTTAAAATTTAAAAATTTAAAAATTTAAATACTAAATTTTAAAAATTTATTTATTAAAATTTTAAATTTTAAAATTTAAAAATTTAAATACTAAATTTTAAAAATTTAATTATAAAACTTTAACTTTTAAAATTTAAAAATTTAAATACTAAATTTTAAAAATTTAATTATTAAAACTTTAAATTTTAAAATTTAAAAATTTAAATATTAAATTTTAAAAATTTGAATATTAAAACTTTAAATTTTAAAATTTAAAAATTTAAATACTAAATTTTAAAAATTTAATTATTAAAACGTTAAATATTAAAATTTAAAAATTTAAATTTTAAAATTTAAAAATTTAAATTTTAAAATTTAAAAATTTAAAAACTAAATTTTAATAATTTAAAAATATAAATACTCAATTTTAAAAATTTAATTATTAAAACTTTAAATTTTAAAATTTAAAAATTTAAATATTAAATTTTAAAAATTTGAATATTAAAACTTTAAATTTTAAAATTTAAAAATTTAAATTTTAAAATTTAAAAATTTAAATTTTAAAATTTAAAAATTTAAATACTAAATTTTAATAATTTAAAAATTTAAATACTAAATTTTAAAAATTTATTTATTAAAATTTTAAATTTTAAAATTTAAAAATTTAAATACTAAATTTTAAAAATTTAATTATAAAACTTTAAATTTTAAAATTTAAAAATTTAAATACTAAATTTTAAAAATTTAATTATTAAAACGTTAAATATTAAAATTTAAAAATTTAAATTTTAAAATTTAAAAATTTAAATTTTAAAATTTAAAAATTTAAATACTAAATTTTAATAATTTAAAAATTTAAATACTAAATTTTAAAAATATAATTATTAAAACTTTAAATTTTAAAATTTAAAAGTTTAAATACCAAATTTTTAAAATTGAATTATTAAAATTTTAAATTTTAAAATTTAAAAATTTAAATTTTAAAATTTAAAAATTTAAATTTTAAAATTTAAAAATTTAAATTTGAATATTTAAAAATTTAAATTTTAAAATTTAAAAATTTAAATTTTAAAATACTAAATTTAAAAAATTTAATTATAAAAACTTTAAATTTTAAAATTTAAAAATTTAAAAATTTAAATACTAAATTTTAAAAATTTAATTATTAAAACTTTAAATTTTAAAATTTAAAAATTTAAATACTAAATTTTAAAAATTTAAATATTAAAACTTTAAATTTTAAAATTTAAAAATTTAAATATTAAATTTTAAAAATTTGAATATTAAAACTTTAAATTTTAAAATTTAAAAATTTAAATTTTAAAATTTAAAAATTTAAATTTTAAAATTTAAAAATTTAAATACTAAATTTTAATAATTTAAAAATATAAATACTCAATTTTAAAAATATAATTATTAAAACTTTAAATTTAAAAATTTAAAAATTTAAATTTTAAAATTTAAAAATTTAAATTTTAAAATTTAAAACTTTAAATTTTAAAATTTAAAAATTTAAATACTAAATTTTAAAAATTTAATTTCAAAACTTTAAATTTTAAAATTTAAAAATTTAAATACTAAATTTTAAAAATTTAATTATTAAAACGTTAAATTTTAAAATTTAAAAATTTAAATTTTAAAATTTAAAAATTTAAATTTTAAAATTTAAAAATTTAAATACTAAATTTTAATAATTTAAAAATATAAATACTCAATTTTAAAAATTTAATTATTAAAACTTTAAATTTTAAAATTTAAAAATTTAAATACTAAATTTTAAAAATTTAAATATTAAAACTTTAAATTTTAAAATTTAAAAATTTAAATACTAAATTTTAAACATTTAATTATTAAAACGTTAAATTTTAAAATTTAAAAATTTAAATTTTAAAATTTAAAAATTTAAATTTTAAAATTTAAAAATATAAATACTAAATTTTAAAAATTTAATTTCAAAACTTTAAATTTTAAAATTTAAAAATTTAAATACTAAATTTTAATAATTTAATTATTAAAACTTTAAATTTTAAAATTTAAAAATTTAAATTTTAAAATTTAAAAATTTAAACACTAAATTTAAAAAATTTTTATTATAAAAACTTTAAAGTTTAAAATTTAAAAATTTAAAAATTTAAATACTAAATTTTAGAAATTTAAATATTAAAACTTTAAATTTTAAAATTTAAAAATTTAAATACTAAATTTTAAACATTTAATTATTAAAACTTTAAATTTTAAAATTTAAAAATTTAAAAATTTAAATACTAAATTTTAAAAATTTATTTATTAAAATTTTAAATTTTAAAATTTAAAAATTTAAATACTAAATTTTAAAAATTTAATTATAAAACTTTAACTTTTAAAATTTAAAAATTTAAATACTAAATTTTAAAAATTTAATTATTAAAACTTTAAATTTTAAAATTTAAAAATTTAAATATTAAATTTTAAAAATTTGAATATTAAAACTTTAAATTTTAAAATTTAAAAATTTAAATACTAAATTTTAAAAATTTAATTATTAAAACGTTAAATATTAAAATTTAAAAATTTAAATTTTAAAATTTAAAAATTTAAATTTTAAAATTTAAAAATTTAAAAACTAAATTTTAATAATTTAAAAATATAAATACTCAATTTTAAAAATTTAATTATTAAAACTTTAAATTTAAAAATTTAAAAATTTAAATTTTAAAATTTATAACTTTAAATTTTAAAATTTATAAATTTAAATACTAAATTTTAAAAATTTAATTTCAAAACTTTAAATTTTAAAATTTAAAAATTTAAATACTAAATTTTAATAATTTAAAAATTTAAATACACAATTTTAAAAATTTAATTATTAAACTTTAAATTTTAAAATTTAAAAATTTAAATGCTAAATTTTAAAAATTTAATTATTAAAACTTTAAATTTTAAAATTTAAAAATTTAAATACTAAATTTTAAAAATTTGAATATTAAAACTTTAAATTTTAAAATTTAAAAATTTAAATTTTAAAATTTAAAAATTTAAATTTTAAAATTTAAAAATTTAAATACTAAATTTTAATAATTTAAAAATATAAATACTCAATTTTAAAAATATAATTATTAAAACTTTAAATTTAAAAATTTAAAAATTTAAATTTTAAAATTTAAAACTTTAAATTTTAAAATTTAAAAATTTAAATACTAAATTTTAAAAATTTAATTTCAAAACTTTAAATTTTAAAATTTAAAAATTTAAATACTAAATTTTAATAATTTAAAAATTTAAATACTCAATTTTAAAAATTTAATTATTAAAACTTTAAATTTTAAAATTTAAAAATTTAAATACTAAATTTTAAAAATATAATTATTAAAACTTTAAATTTTAAAATTTAAAAGTTTAAATACTAAATTTTTAAAATTGAATTATTAAAATTTTAAATTTTAAAATTTAAAAATTTAAATTTTAAAATTTAAAAATTTAAATTTTAAAATTTAAAAATTTAAATTTTAAAATTTAAAAATTTAAATTTGAATATTTAAAAATTTAAATTTTAAAATTTAAAAATTTAAATTTTAAAATTTAAAAATTTATATACTAAATTTTAAAAATTTAATTATTAAAACTTTAAATTTTAAAATTTAAAAATTTAAAAATTTAAATACTAAATTTTAAAAATTTATTTATTAAAATTTTAAATTTTAAAATTTAAAAATTTAAATACTAAATTTTAATAATTTAAAAATATAAATACTCAATTTTAAAAATATAATTATTAAAACTTTAAATTTAAAAATTTAAAAATTTAAATTTTAAAATTTAAAAATTTAAATTTTAAAATTTAAAACTTTAAATTTTAAAATTTAAAAATTTAAATACTAAATTTTAAAAATTTAATTTCAAAACTTTAAATTTTAAAATTTAAAAATTTAAATACTAAATTTTAATAATTTAAAAATTTAAATACTCAATTTTAAAAATTTAATTATTAAAACTTTAAATTTTAAAATTTAAAAATTTAAATACTAAATTTTAAAATTTAAAAGTTTAAATACTAAATTTTTAAAATTGAATTATTAAAATTTTAAATTTTAAAATTTAAAAATTTAAATTTTAAAATTTAAAAATTTAAATTTTAAAATTTAAAAATTTAAATTTTAAAATTTAAAAATTTAAATTTGAATACTTAAAAATTTAAATTTTAAAATTTAAAAATTTAAATTTTAAAATTTAAAAATTTATATACTAAATTTTAAAAATTTAATTATTAAAACTTTAAATTTTAAAATTTAAAAATTTAAAAATTTAAATACTAAATTTTAAAAATTTATTTATTAAAATTTTAAATTTTAAAATTTAAAAATTTAAATACTAAATTTTAATAATTTAAAAATATAAATACTCAATTTTAAAAATATAATTATTAAAACTTTAAATTTTAAAATTTAAAAATTTAAATTTTAAAATTTAAAAATTTAAATTTTAAAATTTAAAACTTTAAATTTTAAAATTTAAAAATTTAAATACTAAATTTTAAAAATTTAATTTCAAAACTTTAAATTTTAAAATTTAAAAATTTAAATACTAAATTTTAATAATTTAAAAATTTAAATACTCAATTTTAAAAATTTAATTATTAAAACTTTAAATTTTAAAATTTAAAAATTTAATTACTAAATTTTAAAAATATAATTATTAAAACTTTAAATTTTAAAATTTAAAAGTTTAAATACTAAATTTTTAAAATTGAATTATTAAAATTTTAAATTTTAAAATTTAAAAATTTAAATTTTAAAATTTAAAAATTTAAATTTTAAAATTTAAAAATTTAAATTTGAATATTTAAAAATTTAAATTTTAAAATTTAAAAATTTAAATTTTAAAATACTAAATTTAAAAAATTTAATTATAAAAACTTTAAATTTTAAAATTTAAAAATTTAAAAATTTAAATACTAAATTTTAAAAATTTAATTATTAAAACTTTAAATTTTAAAATTTAAAAATTTAAATATTAAATTTTAAAAATTTGAATATTAAAACTTTAAATTTTAAAATTTAAAAATTTAAATTTTAAAATTTAAAAATTTAAATTTTAAAATTTAAAAATTTAAATTTGAATATTTAAAAATTTAAATTTTAAAATTTAAAAATTTAAATTTTAAAATTTAAAAATTAAAATACTAAATTTTAAAAATATAATTATTAAAACTTTAAATTTTAAAATTTAAAAGTTTAAATACTAAATTTTTAAAATTGAATTATTAAAATTTTAAATTTTAAAATTTAAAAATTTAAATTTTAAAATTTAAAAATTTAAATTTTAAAATTTAAAAATTTAAATTTTAAAATTTAAAAATTTAAATTTGAATATTTAAAAATTTAAATTTTAAAATTTAAAAATTTAAATTTTAAAATTTAAAAATTTATATACTAAATTTTAAAATTTAAAAATTTATATACTAAATTTTAAAAATTTAATTATTAAAACTTTAAATTTAAAAATTTAAAAATTTAAAAATTTAAATACTAAATTTTAAAAATTTTTTATTAAAATTTTAAGTTTTAAAATTTAAAAATTTAAATACTAAATTTTAATAATTTAAAAATATAAATACTCAATTTTAAAAATATAATTATTAAAACTTTAAATTTAAAAATTTAAAAATTTAAATTTTAAAATTTAAAAATTTAAATTTTATAATTTAAAACTTTAAATTTTAAAATTTAAAAATTTAAATACTAAATTTTAAAAATTTAATTTCAAAACTTTAAATTTTAAAATTTAAAAATTTAAATACTAAATTTTAATAATTTAAAAATTTAAATACTCAATTTTAAAAATTTAATTATTAAAACTTTAAATTTTAAAATTTAAAAATTTAAATACTAAATTTTAAAAATATAATTATTAAAACTTTAAATTTTAAAATTTAAAAGTTTAAATACTAAATTTTTAAAATTGAATTATTAAAATTTTAAATTTTAAAATTTAAAAATTTAAATTTTAAAATTTAAAAATTTAAATTTTAAAATTTAAAAATTTATATACTAAATTTTAAAAATTTAATTATTAAAACTTTAAATTTTAAAATTTAAAAATTTAAAAATTTAAATACTGAATTTTAAAAATTTATTTATTAAAATTTTAAATTTTAAAATTTAAAAATTTAAATACTAAATTTTAAAAATTTAATTATTAAAACTTTAACTTTTAAAATTTAAAAATTTAAATACTAAATTTTAAAAATTTAATTATTAAAACTTTAAATTTTAAAATTTAAAAATTTAAATATTAAATTTTAAAAATTTGAATATTAAAACTTTAAATTTTATAATTTAAAAATTTAAATACTAAATTTTAAAAATTTAATTATTAAAACGTTAAATTTTAAATACTAAATTTTAATAATTTAAAAATATAAATACTCAATTTTAAAAATTTAATTATTAAAACTTTAAATTTTAAAATTTAAAAATTTAAATACTAAATTTTAAAAATTTAAATATTAAAACTTTAAATTTTAAAATTTAAAAATTTAAATACTAAATTTTAAACATTTAATTATTAAAACGTTAAATTTTAAAATTTAAAAATTTAAATTTTAAAATTTAAAAATTTAAATTTTAAAATTTAAAAATTTAAATACTAAATTTTAAAAATTTAATTTCAAAACTTTAAATTTTAAAATTTAAAAATTTAAATACTAAATTTTAATAATTTAAAAATTTAAATACTCAATTTTAAAAATTTAATTATTAAAACTTTAAATTTTAAAATTTAAAAATTTAAAAATTTAAATACTAAATATTAAAAATTTAATTATTAAAACTTTAAATTTTAAAATTTAAAAATTTAAATTTTAAAATTTAAAAATTTAAATTTTAAAATTTAAAAATTTAAACACTAAATTTAAAAAATTTTTATTATAAAAACTTTAAATTTTAAAATTTCAAAATTTAAAAATTTAAATACTAAATTTTAAAAATTTAAATATTAAAACTTTAAATTTTAAAATTTAAAAATTTAAATACTAAATTTTAAACATTTAATTATTAAAACTTTAAATTTTAAAATTTAAAAATTTAAAAATTTAAATACTAAATTTTAAAAATTTATTTATTAAAATTTTAAATTTTAAAATTTAAAAATTTAAATACTAAATTTTAAAAATTTAATTATTAAAACTTTAACTTTTAAAATTTAAAAATTTAAATACTAAATTTTAAAAATTTAATTATTAAAACTTTAAATTTTAAAATTTAAAAATTTAAATATTAAATTTTAAAAATTTGAATATTAAAACTTTAAATTTTAAAAATTTAAAAATTTAAAGTTTTAATATTTAAATTTTTAAAATTTAGTATTTAAATTTTTAAATTTTAAAATTTAAAGTTTAATTTTAAAAATTTAATTATTAAAACTTTAAATTTTAAAATTTAAAAATTTAAATACTAAATTTTAAAAATATTATTATTAAAACTTTAACTTTTAAAATTTAAAAATTTAAATACTAAATTTTAAAAATTTAATTATTAAAACTTTAAATTTTAAAATTTAAAAATTTAAATATTAAATTTTAAAAATTTGAATAGTAAAACTTTAAATTTTAAAATTTAAAAATTTAAAGTTTTAATATTTAAAATTTTAAAATTTAGTATTTAAATTTTTAAATTTTAAAATTTAAAGTTTAATTTTAAAAATTTAATTATTAAAACTTTAAATTTTAAAATTTAAAAATTTAAAAATTTAAATGCTAAATTTTAAAAATTTAATTATTAAAACGTTAAATTTTAAAATTTAAAAATCTAAATTTTAAAATTTAAAAATTTAAATTTTAAAATTTAAAAATTTAAATACTAAATTTTAAAAATTTAATTATTAAAACTTTAAATTTTAAAATTTAAAAATTTAAAAATTTAAATACTAAATTTTAAAAATTTAATTATTAAAACGTTAAATTTTAAAATTTAAAAATCTAAATTTTAAAATTTAAAAATTTTAATTTTAAAATTTAAAAATTTAAATACTAAATTTTAAAAATTTAAATATTAAAACTTTAAATTTTAAAATTTAAAAATTTAAATAATAAATTTTAAAAATTTAATTATTAAAACGTTAAATTTTAAAATTTAAAAATTTAAATACTAAATTTTAGAAATTGAATTATTAAAACTTTAAATTTTAAAATTTAAAAATTTAAATACTAAATTTTTAAAATTGAATTATTAAAATTTTAAATTTTAAAATTTTAAAATTTAAAAATTTAAATTTTAAAATTTAAAAATTTAAATTTTAAAATTTAAAAATTTAAATTTTAAAATTTAAAAATTTAAATTTTAAAATTTAAAAATTTAAATTTTAAAATTTAAAAATTTAAATTTGAATATTTAAAAATTTAAATTTTAAAATTTAAAAATTTAAATTTTAAAATTTAAAAATTTAAATACTAAATTTTAAAAATTTAATTATTAAAACTTTAAATTTTAAAATTTAAAAATTTAAATACTAAATTTTAAAAATTTAATTATTAAAACTTTAACTTTTAAAATTTAAAAATTTAAATAATAAATTTTAAAAATTTAATTATTAAAACTTTAAATTTTGAAATTTAAATATTTAAATATTAAATTTTAAAAATTTGAATATTAAAACTTTAAATTTTAAAATTTAAAAATTTAAATACTAAATTTTAAAAATTTAATTATTAAAACGTTAAATTTTAAAATTTAAAAATTTAAATTTTAAAATTTAAAAATTTAAATTTTAAAATTTAAAAATTTAAATACAAAATTTTAATAATTCAAAAATATAAATACTCAATTTTAAAAATTTAATTATTAAAACTTTAAATTTTAAAATTTAAAAATTTAAATACTAAATTTTAAAAATTTAATTATTAAAACTTTAAATTTTAAAATTTAAAAATTTAAATACTAAATTTTAAACATTTAATTATTAAAACGTTAAATTTTAAAATTTAAAAATTTAAATTTTAAAATTTAAAAATTTAAATTTTAAAATTTAAAAATTTAAATACTAAATTTTAAAAATTTAATTTCAAAACTTTAAATTTTAAAATTTAAAAATTTAAATACTAAATTTTAATAATTTAAAAATTTAAATACTCAATTTTAAAAATTTAATTATTAAAACTTTAAATTTTAAAATTTAAAAATTTAAAAATTTAAATACTAAATATTAAAAATTTAATTATTAAAACTTTAAATTTTAAAATTTAAAAATTTAAATTTTAAAATTTAAAAATTTAAATTTTAAAATTTAAAAATTTAAATACTAAATTTAAAAAATTTAATTATAAAAACTTTAAATTTTAAAATTTAAAAATTTAAAAATTTAAATACTAAATTTTAAAAATTTAATTATTAAAACTTTAAATTTTAAAATTTAAAAATTTAAATACTAAATTTTAAAAATTTAAATATTAAAACTTTAAATTTTAAAATTTAAAAATTTAAATATTAAATTTTAAAAATTTGAATATTAAAACTTTAAATTTTAAAATTTAAAAATTTAAATACTAAATTTTAATAATTTAAAAATTTAAATACTCAATTTTAAAAATTTAATTATTAAATCTTTAAATTTTAAAATTTAAAAATTTAAAAATTTAAAAATTTAAATACTAAATTTTAAAAATTTAATTTATTAAAACTTTAAATTTTAAAAATTTAAAAATTTAAATACTCAATTTTAAAAATTTAATTATTAAAACTTTAAATTTAAAAATTTAAAAATTTAAATACAAAATTTTAAAAATTTAATTATTAAAACTTTAACTTTTAAAATTTAAAAATTTAAATACTAAATTTTAAAAATTTAATTATTTAAACTTTAAATTTTAAAATTTAAAAATTTAAATACTAAATTTTAAAAATTTAAATATTAAAACATTAAATTTTAAAATTTAAAAATTTAAATAATAAATTTTAAAAATTTAATTATTAAAACGTTAAATTTTAAAATTTAAAAATTTAAAGTTTTAATATTTAAATTTTTAAAATTTAGTATTTAAATTTTTAAATTTTAAAATTTAAAGTTTAATTTTAAAAATTTAATTATTAAAACTTTAAATTTTAAAATTTAAAAATTTAAATACTAAATTTTAAAAATATAATTATTAAAACTTTAAATTTTAAAATTTAAAAGTTTAAATACTAAAATTTTAAAATTGAATTATTAAAATTTTAAATTTTAAAATTTAAAAATTTAAATTTTAAAATTTAAAAATTTAAATTTTAAAATTTAAAAATTTAAATTTGAATATTTAAAAATTTAAATTTTAAAATTTAAAAATTTAAATTTTAAAATTTAAAAATTTATATACTAAATTTTAAAAATTTAATTATTAAAACTTTAAATTTTAAAATTTAAAAATTTAAAAATTTAAATACTAAATTTTAAAAATTTATTTATTAAAATTTTAAATTTTAAAATTTAAAAATTTAAATACTAAATTTTAAAAATTTAATTATTAAAACTTTAACTTTTAAAATTTAAAAATTTAAATACTAAATTTTAAAAATTTAATTATTAAAACTTTAAATTTTAAAATTTAAAAATTTAAATATTAAATTTTAAAAATTTGAATATTAAAACTTTAAATTTTAAAATTTAAAAATTTAAATACTAAATTTTAAAAATTTAATTATTAAAACGTTAAATTTTAAAATTTAAAAATTTAAATTTTAAAATTTAAAAATTTAAATACTAAATTTTAATAATTTAAAAATATAAATACTCAATTTTAAAAATTTAATTATTAAAACTTTAAATTTTAAAATTTAAAAATTTAAATACTAAATTTTAAAAATTTAAATATTAAAACTTTAAATTTTAAAATTTAAAAATTTAAATACTAAATTTTAAACATTTAATTATTAAAACGTTAAATTTTAAAATTTAAAAATTTAAATTTTAAAATTTAAAAATTTAAATTTTAAAATTTAAAAATTTAAATACTAAATTTTAAAAATTTAATTTCAAAACTTTAAATTTTAAAATTTAAAAATTTAAATACTAAATTTTAATAATTTAAAAATTTAAATACTCAATTTTAAAAATTTAATTATTAAAACTTTAAATTTTAAAATTTAAAAATTTAAAAATTTAAATACTAAATTTTAAAAATTTAATTATTAAAACTTTAAATTTTAAAATTTAAAAATTTAAATTTTAAAATTTAAAAATTTAAATTTTAAAATTTAAAAATTTAAACACTAAATTTAAAAAATTTTTATTATAAAAACTTTAAATTTTAAAATTTCAAAATTTAAAAATTTAAATACTAAATTTTAAAAATTTAAATATTAAAACTTTAAATTTTAAAATTTAAAAATTTAAATACTAAATTTTAAACATTTAATTATTAAAACTTTAAATTTTAAAATTTAAAAATTTAAATACTAAATTTTAAAAATTTAATTATTTAAACTTTAAATTTTAAAATTTAAAAATTTAAATACTAAATTTTAAAAATTTAAATATTAAAACATTAAATTTTAAAATTTAAAAATTTAAATAATAAATTTTAAAAATTTAATTATTAAAACGTTAAATTTTAAAATTTAAAAATTTAAAGTTTTAATATTTAAATTTTTAAAATTTAGTATTTAAATTTTTAAATTTTAAAATTTAAAGTTTAATTTTAAAAATTTAATTATTAAAACTTTAAATTTTAAAATTTAAAAATTTAAATACTAAATTTTAAAAATATAATTATTAAAACTTTAAATTTTAAAATTTAAAAGTTTAAATACTAAAATTTTAAAATTGAATTATTAAAATTTTAAATTTTAAAATTTAAAAATTTAAATTTTAAAATTTAAAAATTTAAATTTTAAAATTTAAAAATTTAAATTTGAATATTTAAAAATTTAAATTTTAAAATTTAAAAATTTAAATTTTAAAATTTAAAAATTTATATACTAAATTTTAAAAATTTAATTATTAAAACTTTAAATTTTAAAATTTAAAAATTTAAAAATTTAAATACTAAATTTTAAAAATTTATTTATTAAAATTTTAAATTTTAAAATTTAAAAATTTAAATACTAAATTTTAAAAATTTAATTATTAAAACTTTAACTTTTAAAATTTAAAAATTTAAATACTAAATTTTAAAAATTTAATTATTAAAACTTTAAATTTTAAAATTTAAAAATTTAAATATTAAATTTTAAAAATTTGAATATTAAAACTTTAAATTTTAAAATTTAAAAATTTAAATACTAAATTTTAAAAATTTAATTATTAAAACGTTAAATTTTAAAATTTAAAAATTTAAATTTTAAAATTTAAAAATTTAAATACTAAATTTTAATAATTTAAAAATATAAATACTCAATTTTAAAAATTTAATTATTAAAACTTTAAATTTTAAAATTTAAAAATTTAAATACTAAATTTTAAAAATTTAAATATTAAAACTTTAAATTTTAAAATTTAAAAATTTAAATACAAAATTTTAAACATTTAATTATTAAAACGTTAAATTTTAAAATTTAAAAATTTAAATTTTAAAATTTAAAAATTTAAATTTTAAAATTTAAAAATTTAAATACTAAATTTTAAAAATTTAATTTCAAAACTTTAAATTTTAAAATTTAAAAATTTAAATACTAAATTTTAATAATTTAAAAATTTAAATACTCAATTTTAAAAATTTAATTATTATAACTTTAAATTTTAAAATTTAAAAATTTAAAAATTTAAATACTAAATTTTAAAAATTTAATTATTAAAACTTTAAATTTTAAAATTTAAAAATTTAAATTTTAAAATTTAAAAATTTAAATTTTAAAATTTAAAAATTTAAACACTAAATTTAAAAAATTTTTATTATAAAAACTTTAAATTTTAAAATTTCAAAATTTAAAAATTTAAATACTAAATTTTAAAAATTTAAATATTAAAACTTTAAATTTTAAAATTTAAAAATTTAAATACTAAATTTTAAACATTTAATTATTAAAACTTTAAATTTTAAAATTTAAAAATTTAAAAATTTAAATACTAAATTTTAAAAATTTATTTATTAAAATTTTAAATTTTAAAATTTAAAAATTTAAATACTAAATTTTAAAAATTTAATTATTAAAACTTTAACTTTTAAAATTTAAAAATTTAAATACTAAATTTTAAAAATTTAATTATTAAAACTTTAAATTTTAAAATTTAAAAATTTAAATATTAAATTTTAAAAATTTGAATAGTAAAACTTTAAATTTTAAAATTTAAAAATTTAAAGTTTTAATATTTAAATTTTTAAAATTTAGTATTTAAATTTTTAAATTTTAAAATTTAAAGTTTAATTTTAAAAATTTAATTATTAAAACTTTAAATTTTAAAATTTAAAAATTTAAAAATTTAAATGCTAAATTTTAAAAATTTAATTATTAAAACGTTAAATTTTAAAATTTAAAAATCTAAATTTTAAAATTTAAAAATTTAAATTTTAAAATTTAAAAATTTAAATACTAAATTTTAAAAATTTAATTATTAAAACTTTAAATTTTAAAATTTAAAAATTTAAAAATTTAAATACTAAATTTTAAAAATTTAATTATTAAAACGTTAAATTTTAAAATTTAAAAATCTAAATTTTAAAATTTAAAAATTTAAATTTTAAAATTTAAAAATTTAAATACTAAATTTTAAAAATTTAAATATTAAAACTTTAAATTTTAAAATTTAAAAATTTAAATAATAAATTTTAAAAATTTAATTATTAAAACGTTAAATTTTAAAATTTAAAAATTTAAATACAAAATTTTAATAATTTAAAAATATAAATACTCAATTTTAAAAATTTAATTATTAAAACTTTAAATTTTAAAATTTAAAAATTTAAATACTAAATTTTAAAAATTTAATTATTAAAACTTTAAATTTTAAAATTTAAAAATTTAAATACTAAATTTTAAACATTTAATTATTAAAACGTTAAATTTTAAAATTTAAAAATTTAAATTTTAAAATTTAAAAATTTAAATTTTAAAATTTAAAAATTTAAATACTAAATTTTAAAAATTTAATTTCAAAACTTTAAATTTTAAAATTTAAAAATTTAAATACTAAATTTTAATAATTTAAAAATTTAAATACTCAATTTTAAAAATTTAATTATTAAAACTTTAAATTTTAAAATTTAAAAATTTAAAAATTTAAATACTAAATATTAAAAATTTAATTATTAAAACTTTAAATTTTAAAATTTAAAAATTTAAATTTTAAAATTTAAAAATTTAAATTTTAAAATTTAAAAATTTAAATACTAAATTTAAAAAATTTAATTATAAAAACTTTAAATTTTAAAATTTAAAAATTTAAAAATTTAAATACTAAATTTTAAAAATTTAATTATTAAAACTTTAAATTTTAAAATTTAAAAATTTAAATACTAAATTTTAAAAATTTAAATATTAAAACTTTAAATTTTAAAATTTAAAAATTTAAATATTAAATTTTAAAAATTTGAATATTAAAACTTTAAATTTTAAAATTTAAAAATTTAAATACTAAATTTTAATAATTGAAAAATTTAAATACTCAATTTTAAAAATTTAATTATTAAATCTTTAAATTTTAAAATTTAAAAATTTAAAAATTTAAAAATTTAAATACTAAATTTTAAAAATTTAATTTATTAAAACTTTAAATTTTAAAAATTTAAAAATTTAAATACTCAATTTTAAAAATTTAATTATTAAAACTTTAAATTTAAAAATTTAAAAATTTAAATACAAAATTTTAAAAATTTAATTATTAAAACTTTAACTTTTAAAATTTAAAAATTTAAATACTAAATTTTAAAAATTTAATTATTTAAACTTTAAATTTTAAAATTTAAAAATTTAAATACTAAATTTTAAAAATTTAAATATTAAAACATTAAATTTTAAAATTTAAAAATTTAAATAATAAATTTTAAAAATTTAATTATTAAAACGTTAAATTTTAAAATTTAAAAATTTAAAGTTTTAATATTTAAATTTTTAAAATTTAGTATTTAAATTTTTAAATTTTAAAATTTAAAGTTTAATTTTAAAAATTTAATTATTAAAACTTTAAATTTTAAAATTTAAAAATTTAAATACTAAATTTTAAAAATATAATTATTAAAACTTTAAATTTTAAAATTTAAAAGTTTAAATACTAAAATTTTAAAATTGAATTATTAAAATTTTAAATTTTAAAATTTAAAAATTTAAATTTTAAAATTTAAAAATTTAAATTTTAAAATTTAAAAATTTAAATTTGAATATTTAAAAATTTAAATTTTAAAATTTAAAAATTTAAATTTTAAAATTTAAAAATTTATATACTAAATTTTAAAAATTTAATTATTAAAACTTTAAATTTTAAAATTTAAAAATTTAAAAATTTAAATACTAAATTTTAAAAATTTATTTATTAAAATTTTAAATTTTAAAATTTAAAAATTTAAATACTAAATTTTAAAAATTTAATTATTAAAACTTTAACTTTTAAAATTTAAAAATTTAAATACTAAATTTTAAAAATTTAATTATTAAAACTTTAAATTTTAAAATTTAAAAATTTAAATATTAAATTTTAAAAATTTGAATATTAAAACTTTAAATTTTAAAATTTAAAAATTTAAATACTAAATTTTAAAAATTTAATTATTAAAACGTTAAATTTTAAAATTTAAAAATTTAAATTTTAAAATTTAAAAATTTAAATACTAAATTTTAATAATTTAAAAATATAAATACTCAATTTTAAAAATTTAATTATTAAAACTTTAAATTTTAAAATTTAAAAATTTAAATACTAAATTTTAAAAATTTAAATATTAAAACTTTAAATTTTAAAATTTAAAAATTTAAATACTAAATTTTAAACATTTAATTATTAAAACGTTAAATTTTAAAATTTAAAAATTTAAATTTTAAAATTTAAAAATTTAAATTTTAAAATTTAAAAATTTAAATACTAAATTTTAAAAATTTAATTTCAAAACTTTAAATTTTAAAATTTAAAAATTTAAATACTAAATTTTAATAATTTAAAAATTTAAATACTCAATTTTAAAAATTTAATTATTAAAACTTTAAATTTTAAAATTTAAAAATTTAAAAATTTAAATACTAAATTTTAAAAATTTAATTATTAAAACTTTAAATTTTAAAATTTAAAAATTTAAATTTTAAAATTTAAAAATTTAAATTTTAAAATTTAAAAATTTAAACACTAAATTTAAAAAATTTTTATTATAAAAACTTTAAATTTTAAAATTTCAAAATTTAAAAATTTAAATACTAAATTTTAAAAATTTAAATATTAAAACTTTAAATTTTAAAATTTAAAAATTTAAATACTAAATTTTAAACATTTAATTATTAAAACTTTAAATTTTAAAATTTAAAAATTTAAATACTAAATTTTAAAAATTTAATTATTTAAACTTTAAATTTTAAAATTTAAAAATTTAAATATTAAAACATTAAATTTTAAAATTTAAAAATTTAAATAATAAATTTTAAAAATTTAATTATTAAAACGTTAAATTTTAAAATTTAAAAATTTAAAGTTTTAATATTTAAATTTTTAAAATTTAGTATTTAAATTTTTAAATTTTAAAATTTAAAGTTTAATTTTAAAAATTTAATTATTAAAACTTTAAATTTTAAAATTTAAAAATTTAAATACTAAATTTTAAAAATATAATTATTAAAACTTTAAATTTTAAAATTTAAAAGTTTAAATACTAAAATTTTAAAATTGAATTATTAAAATTTTAAATTTTAAAATTTAAAAATTTAAATTTTAAAATTTAAAAATTTAAATTTTAAAATTTAAAAATTTAAATTTGAATATTTAAAAATTTAAATTTTAAAATTTAAAAATTAAAATTTTAAAATTTAAAAATTTATATACTAAATTTTAAAAATTTAATTATTAAAACTTTAAATTTTAAAATTTAAAAATTTAAAAATTTAAATACTAAATTTTAAAAATTTATTTATTAAAATTTTAAATTTTAAAATTTAAAAATTTAAATACTAAATTTTAAAAATTTAATTATTAAAACTTTAACTTTTAAAATTTAAAAATTTAAATTCTAAATTTTAAAAATTTAATTATTAAAACTTTAAATTTTAAAATTTAAAAATTTAAATATTAAATTTTAAATATTTGAATATTAAAACTTTAAATTTTAAAATTTAAAAATTTAAATACTAAATTTTAAAAATTTAATTATTAAAACGTTAAATTTTAAAATTTAAAAATTTAAATTTTAAAATTTAAAAATTTAAATACTAAATTTTAATAATTTAAAAATATAAATACTCAATTTTAAAAATTTAATTATTAAAACTTTAAATTTTAAAATTTAAAAATTTAAATACTAAATTTTAAAAATTTAAATATTAAAACTTTAAATTTTAAAATTTAAAAATTTAAATACTAAATTTTAAACATTTAATTATTAAAACGTTAAATTTTAAAATTTAAAAATTTAAATTTTAAAATTTAAAAATTTAAATTTTAAAATTTAAAAATTTAAATTTTAAAATTTAAAAATTTAAATACTAAATTTTAAAAATTTAATTTCAAAACTTTAAATTTTAAATTTTAAAAATTTAAATTCTAAATTTTAATAATTTAAAAATTTAAATACTCAATTTTAAAAATTTAATTATTAAAACTTTAAATTTTAAAATTTAAAAATTTAAAAATTTAAATACTAAATTTTAAAAATTTAATTATTAAAACTTTAAATTTTAAAATTTAAAAATTTAAATTTTAAAATTTAAAAATTTAAATTTTAAAATTTAAAAATTTAAACACTAAATTTAAAAAATTTTTATTATAAAAACTTTAAATTTTAAAATTTCAAAATTTAAAAATTTAAATACTAAATTTTAAAAATTTAAATATTAAAACTTTAAATTTTAAAATTTAAAAATTTAAATACTAAATTTTAAACATTTAATTATTAAAACTTTAAATTTTAAAATTTAAAAATTTAAAAATTTAAATACTAAATTTTAAAAATTTATTTATTAAAATTTTAAATTTTAAAATTTAAAAATTTAAATACTAAATTTTAAAAATTTAATTATTAAAACTTTAACTTTTAAAATTTAAAAATTTAAATACTAAATTTTAAAAATTTAATTATTAAAACTTTAAATTTTAAAATTTAAAAATTTAAATATTAAATTTTAAAAATTTGAATAGTAAAACTTTAAATTTTAAAATTTAAAAATTTAAAGTTTTAATATTTAAATTTTTAAAATTTAGTATTTAAATTTTTAAATTTTAAAATTTAAAGTTTAATTTTAAAAATTTAATTATTAAAACTTTAAATTTTAAAATTTAAAAATTTAAAAATTTAAATGCTAAATTTTAAAAATTTAATTATTAAAACGTTAAATTTTAAAATTTAAAAATCTAAATTTTAAAATTTAAAAATTTAAATTTTAAAATTTAAAAATTTAAATACTAAATTTTAAAAATTTAATTATTAAAACTTTAAATTTTAAAATTTAAAAATTTAAAAATTTAAATACTAAATTTTAAAAATTTAATTATTAAAACGTTAAATTTTAAAATTTAAAAATCTAAATTTTAAAATTTAAAAATTTAAATTTTAAAATTTAAAAATTTAAATACTAAATTTTAAAAATTTAAATATTAAAACTTTAAATTTTAAAATTTAAAAATTTAAATAATAAATTTTAAAAATTTAATTATTAAAACGTTAAATTTTAAAATTTAAAAATTTAAATACAAAATTTTAATAATTTAAAAATATAAATACTCAATTTTAAAAATTTAATTATTAAAACTTTAAATTTTAAAATTTAAAAATTTAAATACTAAATTTTAAAAATTTAATTATTAAAACTTTAAATTTTAAAATTTAAAAATTTAAATACTAAATTTTAAACATTTAATTATTAAAACGTTAAATTTTAAAATTTAAAAATTTAAATTTTAAAATTTAAAAATTTAAATTTTAAAATTTAAAAATTTAAATACTAAATTTTAAAAATTTAATTTCAAAACTTTAAATTTTAAAATTTAAAAATTTAAATACTAAATTTTAATAATTTAAAAATTTAAATACTCAATTTTAAATATTTAATTATTAAAACTTTAAATTTTAAAATTTAAAAATTTAAAAATTTAAATACTAAATATTAAAAATTTAATTATTAAAACTTTAAATTTTAAAATTTAAAAATTTAAATTTTAAAATTTAAAAATTTAAATTTTAAAATTTAAAAATTTAAATACTAAATTTAAAAAATTTAATTATAAAAACTTTAAATTTTAAAATTTAAAAATTTAAAAATTTAAATACTAAATTTTAAAAATTTAATTATTAAAACTTTAAATTTTAAAATTTAAAAATTTAAATACTAAATTTTAAAAATTTAAATATTAAAACTTTAAATTTTAAAATTTAAAAATTTAAATATTAAATTTTAAAAATTTGAATATTAAAACTTTAAATTTTAAAATTTAAAAATTTAAATACTAAATTTTAATAATTTAAAAATTTAAATACTCAATTTTAAAAATTTAATTATTAAATCTTTAAATTTTAAAATTTAAAAATTTAAAAATTTAAAAATTTAAATACTAAATTTTAAAAATTTAATTTATTAAAACTTTAAATTTTAAAAATTTAAAAATTTAAATACTCAATTTTAAAAATTTAATTATTAAAACTTTAAATTTAAAAATTTAAAAATTTAAATACAAAATTTTAAAAATTTAATTATTAAAACTTTAACTTTTAAAATTTAAAAATTTAAATACTAAATTTTAAAAATTTAATTATTTAAACTTTAAATTTTAAAATTTAAAAATTAAAATACTAAATTTTAAAAATTTAAATATTAAAACATTAAATTTTAAAATTTAAAAATTTAAACAATAAATTTTAAAAATTTAATTATTAAAACGTTAAATTTTAAAATTTAAAAATTTAAAGTTTTAATATTTAATTTTAAAATTTAAAAATCTAAATTTTAAAATTTAAAAATTTAAATTTTAAAATTTAAAAATTTAAATACTAAATTTTAAAAATTTAATTATTAAAACTTTAAATTTTAAAATTTAAAAATTTAAAAATTTAAATACTAAATTTTAAAAATTTAATTATTAAAACGTTAAATTTTAAAATTTAAAAATCTAAGTTTTAAAATTTAAAAATTTAAATTTTAAAATTTAAAAATTTAAATACTAAATTTTAAAAATTTAAATATTAAAACTTTAAATTTTAAAATTTAAAAATTTAAATAATAAATTTTAAAAATTTAATTATTAAAACGTTAAATTTTAAAATTTAAAAATTTAAATTTTAAAATTTAAAAATTTAAATTTTAAAATTTAAAAATTTAAATACTAAATTTTAAAAATTTAATTATTAAAACTTTAAATTTTAAAATTTAAAAGTTTAAATACTAAATTTTTAAAATTGAATTATTAAAATTTTAAATTAAATTTAAATTTAAAAATTTAAATTTTAAAATTTAAAAATTTAAATTTTAAAATTTAAAAATTTAAATTTTAAAATTTAAAAATTTAAATTTGAATATTTAAAAATTTAAATTTTAAAATCTAAAAATTTAAATTTAAAAATTTATATACCAGATTTTAAAAATTTAATTATTAAAACTTTAAATTATAAAATTTAAAAATTTAAAAATTTAAATACTAAATTTTAAAAATTTATTTATTAAAATTTTAAATTTTAAAATTTAAAAATTTAAATATTAAATTTTAAAAATTTGAATATTAAAACTTTAAATTTTAAAATTTAAAAATTTAAATACTAAATTTTAAAAATTTAATTATTAAAACTTTAACTTTTAAAATTTAAAAATTTAAATACTAAATTTTAAAAATTTAATTATTAAAACTTTAAATTTTAAAATTTAAAAATTTAAATATTAAATTTTAAAAATTTGAATATTAAAACTTTAAATTTTAAAATATAAAAATTTAAATACTAAATTTTAAAAATTTAATTATTAAAACGTTAAATTTTAAAATTTAAAAATTTAAATTTTAAAATTTAAAAATTTAAATTTTAAAATTTAAAAATTTAAATACTAAATTTTAATAATTTAAAAATATAAATACTCAATTTTAAAAATTTAATTATTAAAACTTTAAATTTTAAAATTTAAAAATTTAAATACTAAATTTTAAAAATTTAAGTATTAAAACTTTAAATTTTAAAATTTAAAAATTTAAATACTAAATTTTAAACATTTAATTATTAAAACGTTAAATTTTAAAATTTAAAAATTTAAATTTTAAAATTTAAATATTTAAATTTTAAAATTTAAAAATTTAAATACTAAATTTTAAAAATTTAATTTCAAAACTTTAAATTTTAAAATTTAAAAATTTAAATACTAAATTTTAATAATTTAAAAATTTAAATACTCAATTTTAAAAATTTAATTATTAAAACTTTAAATTTTAAAATTTAAAAATTTAAAAATTTAAATACTAAATATTAAATATTTAATTATTAAAACTTTAAATTTTAAAATTTAAAAATTTAAACACTAAATTTAAAAAATTTTTATTATAAAAACTTTAAATTTTAAAATTTAAAAATTTAAAAATTTAAATACTAAATTTTAAAAATTTAAATATTAAAACTTTAAATTTTAAAATTTAAAAATTTAAATACTAAATTTTAAACATTTAATTATTAAAACTTTAAATTTTAAAATTTAAAAATTTAAAAATTTAAATACTAAATTTTAAAAATTTATTTATTAAAATTTTAAATTTTAAAATTTAAAAATTTAAATACTAAATTTTAATAATTTAATTATTAAAACTTTAACTTTTAAAATTTAAAAATTTAAATACTAAATTTTAAAAATTTAATTATTAAAACTTTAAATTTTAAAATTTAAAAATTTAAATATTAAATTTTAAAAATTTGAATATTAAAACTTTAAATTTTAAAATTTAAAAATTTAAATACTAAATTTTAAAAATTTAATTATTAAAACGTTAAATATTAAAATTTAAAAATTTAAATTTTAAAATTTAAAAATTTAAATTTTAAAATTTAAAAATTTAAAAACTAAATTTTAATAATTTAAAAATATAAATACTCAATTTTAAAAATTTAATTATTAAAACTTTAAATTTAAAAATTTAAAACTTTAAATTTTAAAATTTATAAATTTAAATACTAAATATTAAAAATTTAATTTCAAAACTTTAAATTTTAAAATTTAAAAATTTAAATACTAAATTTTAATAATTTAAAAATTTAAATACACAATTTTAAAAATTTAATTATTAAAACTTTAAATTTTAAAATTTAAAAATTTAAATGCTAAATTTTAAAAATTTAATTATTAAAACTTTAAATTTTAAAATTTAAAAATTTAAATACTAAATTTTAAAAATTTGAATATTAAAATTTTAAATTTTAAAATTTAAAAATTTAAATTTTAAAATTTAAAAATTTAAATTTTAAAATTTAAAAATTTAAATACTAAATTTTAAAAATTTAATTTCAAAACTTTAAATTTTAAAATTTAAAAATTTAAATAGTAAATTTTAATAATTTAAAAATTTAAAAACTCAATTTTAAAAATTTAATTATTAAAACTTTAAATTTTAAAATTTAAAAATTTAAAAATTTAAATACTAAATATTAAAAATTTAATTATTAAAACTTTAAATTTTAAAATTTAAAAATTTAAATTTTAAAATTTAAAAATTTAAATACTAAATTTAAAAAATTTAATTATAAAAACTTTAAATTTTAAAATTTAAAAATTTAAAAATTTAAATACTAAATTTTAAAAATTTAATTATTAAAACTTTAAATTTTAAAATTTAAAAATTTAAATACTAAATTTTAAAAATTTAAATATTAAAACTTTAAATTTTAAAATTTAAAAATTTAAAAATTTAAATACTAAATATTAAAAATTTAACTATTAAAACTTTAAATTTTAAAATTTAAAAATTTAAATTTTAAAATTTAAAAATTTAAATTTTAAAATACTAAATTTAAAAAATTTAATTATAAAAACTTTAAATTTTAAAATTTAAAAATTTAAAAATTTAAATACTAAATTTTAAAAATTTAATTATTAAAACTTTAAATTTTAAAATTTAAAAATTTAAAAACTAAATTTTAAAAATTTAAATATTAAAACTTTAAATTTTAAAATTTAAAAATTTAAATATTAAATTTTAAAAATTTGAATATTAAAACTTTAAATTTTAAAATTTAAAAATTTAAATTTTAAAATTTAAAAATTTAAATTTTAAAATTTAAAAATTTAAATACTAAATTTTAATAATTTAAAAATATAAATACTCAATTTTAAAAATATAATTATTAAAACTTTAAATTTAAAAATTTAAAAATTTAAATTTTAAAATTTAAAAATTTAAATTTTAAAATTTAAAACTTTAAATTTTAAAATTTAAAAATTTAAATACTAAATTTTAAAAATTTAAATATTAAAACATTAAATTTTAAAATTTAAAAATTTATATAATAAATTTTAAAAATTTAATTATTAAAACGTTAAATTTTAAAATTTAAAAATTTAAAGTTTTAATATTTAAATTTTTAAAATTTAGTATTTAAATTTTTAAATTTTAAAATTTAAAGTTTAATTTTAAAAATTTAATTATTAAAACTTTAAATTTTAAAATTTAAAAATTTAAAAATTTAAATGCTAAATTTTAAAAATTTAATTATTAAAACGTTAAATTTTAAAATTTAAAAATCTAAATTTTAAAATTTAAAAATTTAAATTTTAAAATTTAAAAATTTAAATACTAAATTTTAAAAATTTAATTATTAAAACTTTAAATTTTAAAATTTAAAAGTTTAAATACTAAATTTTTAAAATTGAATTATTAAAATTTTAAATTAAATTTAAATTTAAAAATTTAAATTTTAAAATTTAAAAATTTAAATTTTAAAATTTAAAAATTTAAATTTTAAAATTTAAAAATTTAAATTTGAATATTTAAAAATTTAAATTTTAAAATCTAAAAATTTAAATTTAAAAATTTATATACCAGATTTTAAAAATTTAATTATTAAAACTTTAAATTATAAAATTTAAAAATTTAAAAATTTAAATACTAAATTTTAAAAATTTATTTATTAAAATTTTAAATTTTAAAATTTAAAAATTTAAATATTAAATTTTAAAAATTTGAATATTAAAACTTTAAATTTTAAAATTTAAAAATTTAAATACTAAATTTTAAAAATTTAATTATTAAAACTTTAACTTTTAAAATTTAAAAATTTAAATACTAAATTTTAAAAATTTAATTATTAAAACTTTAAATTTTAAAATTTAAAAATTTAAATATTAAATTTTAAAAATTTGAATATTAAAACTTTAAATTTTAAAATATAAAAATTTAAATACTAAATTTTAAAAATTTAATTATTAAAACGTTAAATTTTAAAATTTAAAAATTTAAATTTTAAAATTTAAAAATTTAAATTTTAAAATTTAAAAATTTAAATACTAAATTTTAATAATTTAAAAATATAAATACTCAATTTTAAAAATTTAATTATTAAAACTTTAAATTTTAAAATTTAAAAATTTAAATACTAAATTTTAAAAATTTAAGTATTAAAACTTTAAATTTTAAAATTTAAAAATTTAAATACTAAATTTTAAACATTTAATTATTAAAACGTTAAATTTTAAAATTTAAAAATTTAAATTTTAAAATTTAAATATTTAAATTTTAAAATTTAAAAATTTAAATACTAAATTTTAAAAATTTAATTTCAAAACTTTAAATTTTAAAATTTAAAAATTTAAATACTAAATTTTAATAATTTAAAAATTTAAATACTCAATTTTAAAAATTTAATTATTAAAACTTTAAATTTTAAAATTTAAAAATTTAAAAATTTAAATACTAAATATTAAATATTTAATTATTAAAACTTTAAATTTTAAAATTTAAAAATTTAAACACTAAATTTAAAAAATTTTTATTATAAAAACTTTAAATTTTAAAATTTAAAAATTTAAAAATTTAAATACTAAATTTTAAAAATTTAAATATTAAAACTTTAAATTTTAAAATTTAAAAATTTAAATACTAAATTTTAAACATTTAATTATTAAAACTTTAAATTTTAAAATTTAAAAATTTAAAAATTTAAATACTAAATTTTAAAAATTTATTTATTAAAATTTTAAATTTTAAAATTTAAAAATTTAAATACTAAATTTTAATAATTTAATTATTAAAACTTTAACTTTTAAAATTTAAAAATTTAAATACTAAATTTTAAAAATTTAATTATTAAAACTTTAAATTTTAAAATTTAAAAATTTAAATATTAAATTTTAAAAATTTGAATATTAAAACTTTAAATTTTAAAATTTAAAAATTTAAATACTAAATTTTAAAAATTTAATTATTAAAACGTTAAATATTAAAATTTAAAAATTTAAATTTTAAAATTTAAAAATTTAAATTTTAAAATTTAAAAATTTAAAAACTAAATTTTAATAATTTAAAAATATAAATACTCAATTTTAAAAATTTAATTATTAAAACTTTAAATTTAAAAATTTAAAACTTTAAATTTTAAAATTTATAAATTTAAATACTAAATATTAAAAATTTAATTTCAAAACTTTAAATTTTAAAATTTAAAAATTTAAATACTAAATTTTAATAATTTAAAAATTTAAATACACAATTTTAAAAATTTAATTATTAAAACTTTAAATTTTAAAATTTAAAAATTTAAATGCTAAATTTTAAAAATTTAATTATTAAAACTTTAAATTTTAAAATTTAAAAATTTAAATACTAAATTTTAAAAATTTGAATATTAAAATTTTAAATTTTAAAATTTAAAAATTTAAATTTTAAAATTTAAAAATTTAAATTTTAAAATTTAAAAATTTAAATACTAAATTTTAAAAATTTAATTTCAAAACTTTAAATTTTAAAATTTAAAAATTTAAATAGTAAATTTTAATAATTTAAAAATTTAAAAACTCAATTTTAAAAATTTAATTATTAAAACTTTAAATTTTAAAATTTAAAAATTTAAAAATTTAAATACTAAATATTAAAAATTTAATTATTAAAACTTTAAATTTTAAAATTTAAAAATTTAAATTTTAAAATTTAAAAATTTAAATACTAAATTTAAAAAATTTAATTATAAAAACTTTAAATTTTAAAATTTAAAAATTTAAAAATTTAAATACTAAATTTTAAAAATTTAATTATTAAAACTTTAAATTTTAAAATTTAAAAATTTAAATACTAAATTTTAAAAATTTAAATATTAAAACTTTAAATTTTAAAATTTAAAAATTTAAAAATTTAAATACTAAATATTAAAAATTTAACTATTAAAACTTTAAATTTTAAAATTTAAAAATTTAAATTTTAAAATTTAAAAATTTAAATTTTAAAATACTAAATTTAAAAAATTTAATTATAAAAACTTTAAATTTTAAAATTTAAAAATTTAAAAATTTAAATACTAAATTTTAAAAATTTAATTATTAAAACTTTAAATTTTAAAATTTAAAAATTTAAAAACTAAATTTTAAAAATTTAAATATTAAAACTTTAAATTTTAAAATTTAAAAATTTAAATATTAAATTTTAAAAATTTGAATATTAAAACTTTAAATTTTAAAATTTAAAAATTTAAATTTTAAAATTTAAAAATTTAAATTTTAAAATTTAAAAATTTAAATACTAAATTTTAATAATTTAAAAATATAAATACTCAATTTTAAAAATATAATTATTAAAACTTTAAATTTAAAAATTTAAAAATTTAAATTTTAAAATTTAAAAATTTAAATTTTAAAATTTAAAACTTTAAATTTTAAAATTTAAAAATTTAAATACTAAATTTTAAAAATTTAAATATTAAAACATTAAATTTTAAAATTTAAAAATTTATATAATAAATTTTAAAAATTTAATTATTAAAACGTTAAATTTTAAAATTTAAAAATTTAAAGTTTTAATATTTAAATTTTTAAAATTTAGTATTTAAATTTTTAAATTTTAAAATTTAAAGTTTAATTTTAAAAATTTAATTATTAAAACTTTAAATTTTAAAATTTAAAAATTTAAAAATTTAAATGCTAAATTTTAAAAATTTAATTATTAAAACGTTAAATTTTAAAATTTAAAAATCTAAATTTTAAAATTTAAAAATTTAAATTTTAAAATTTAAAAATTTAAATACTAAATTTTAAAAATTTAATTATTAAAACTTTAAATTTTAAAATTTAAAAATTTAAAAATTTAAATACTAAATTTTAAAAATTTAATTATTAAAACGTTAAATTTTAAAATTTAAAAATCTAAGTTTTAAAATTTAAAAATTTAAATTTTAAAATTTAAAAATTTAAAAATTTAAATACTAAATATTAAAAATTTAATTATTAAAACTTTAAATTTTAAAATTTAAAAATTTAAATTTTAAAATTTAAAAATTTAAATTTTAAAATTTAAAAATTTAAATTTTAAAATACTAAATTTAAAAAATTTAATTATAAAAACTTTAAATTTTAAAATTTAAAAATTTAAAAATTTAAATACTAAATTTTAAAAATTTAATTATTAAAACTTTAAATTTTAAAATTTAAAAATTTAAATACTAAATTTTAAAAATTTAAATATTAAAACTTTAAATTTTAAAATTTAAAAATTTAAATATTAAATTTCAAAAATTTGAATATTAAAACTTTAAATTTTAAAATTTAAAAATTTAAATTTTAAAATTTAAAAATTTAAATTTTAAAATTTAAAAATTTAAATACTAAATTTTAATAATTTAAAAATATAAATACTCAATTTTAAAAATATAATTATTAAAACTTTAAATTTAAAAATTTAAAAATTTAAATACTAAATTTTAAAAATTTAAATATTAAAACATTAAATTTTAAAATTTAAAAATTTAAATAATAAATTTTAAAAATTTAATTATTAAAACGTTAAATTTTAAAATTTAAAAATCTAAGTTTTAAAATTTAAAAATTTAAATTTTAAAATTTAAAAATTTAAATACTAAATTTTAAAAATTTAAATATTAAAACTTTAAATTTTAAAATTTAAAAATTTAAATAATAAATTTTAAAAATTTAATTATTAAAACGTTCAATTTTAAAATTTAAAAATTTAAATTTTAAAATTTAAAAATTTAAATTTTAAAATTTAAAAATTTAAAAACTAAATTTTAAAAATTTAATTATTAAAACTTTAAATTTTAAAATTTAAAAATTTAAATTTTAAAATACTAAATTTAAAAAATTTAATTATAAAAACTTTAAATTTTAAAATTTAAAAATTTAAAAATTTAAATACTAAATTTTAAAAATTTAATTATTAAAACTTTAAATTTTAAAATTTAAAAATTTAAATACTAAATTTTAAAAATTTAAATATTAAAACTTTAAATTTTAAAATTTAAAAATTTAAATATTAAATTTCAAAAATTTGAATATTAAAACTTTAAATTTTAAAATTTAAAAATTTAAATTTTAAAATTTAAAAATTTAAATTTTAAAATTTAAAAATTTAAATACTAAATTTTAATAATTTAAAAATATAAATACTCAATTTTAAAAATATAATTATTAAAACTTTAAATTTAAAAATTTAAAAATTTAAATACTAAATTTTAAAAATTTAAATATTAAAACATTAAATTTTAAAATTTAAAAATTTAAATAATAAATTTTAAAAATTTAATTATTAAAACGTTAAATTTTAAAATTTAAAAATTTAAAGTTTTAATATTTAAATTTTTAAATTTTAGTATTTAAATTTTTAAATTTTAAAATTTAAAGTTTAATTTTAAAAATTTAATTATTAAAACTTTAAATTTTAAAATTTAAAAATTTAAAAATTTAAATGCTAAATTTTAAAAAATTAATTATTAAAACGTTAAATTTTAAAATTTAAAAATCTAAATTTTAAAATTTAAAAATTTAAATTTTAAAATTTAAAAATTTAAATACTAAATTTTAAAAATTTAATTATTAAAACTTTAAAATTTAAAATTTAAAAATTTAAAAATTTAAATACTAAATTTTAAAAATTTAATTATTAAAACGTTAAATTTTAAAAATTTAAAAATCTAAGTTTTAAAATTTAAAAATTTAAATTTTAAAATTTAAAAATTTAAATACTAAATTTTAAAAATTTAAATATTAAAACTTTAAATTTTAAAATTTAAAAATTTAAATAATAAATTTTAAAAATTTAATTATCAAAACGTTCAATTTTAAAATTTAAAAATTTAAATTTTAAAATTTAAAAATTTAAATTTTAAAATTTAAAAATTTAAAAACTAAATTTTAAAAATTTAATTATTAAAACTTTAAATTTTAAAATTTAAAAATTTAAATTTTAAAATTTAAAAATTTAAATTTTAAAATTTAAAAATTTAAATTTTAAAATTTAAAAATTTAAATTTTAAAATTTAAAAATTTAAATTTTAAAATTTAAAAATTTAAATTTGAATATTTAAAAATTTAAATTTTAAAATTTAAAAATTTAAATTTTAAAATTTAAAAATTTAAATTTTAAAATTTAAAAATTTAAATTTTAAAATTTAAAAATTTATATACTAAATTTTAAAAATTTAATTATTAAAACTTTAAATTATAAAATTTAAAAATTTAAAAATTTAAAAATTTAAATACTAAATTTTAAAAATTTATTTATTAAAATTTTAAATTTTAAAATTTAAAAATTTAAATACTAAATTTTAAAAATTTAATTATTAAAACTTTAACTTTTAAAATTTAAAAATTTAAATACTAAATTTTAAAAATTTAATTATTAAAACTTTAAATTTTAAAATTTAAAAATTTAAATATTAAATTTTAAAAATTTGAATATTAAAACTTTAAATTTTAAAATTTAAAAATTTAAATACTAAATTTTAAAAATTTAATTATTAAAACGTTAAATTTTAAAATTTAAAAATTTAAATTTTAAAATTTAAAAATTTAAATTTTAAAATTTAAAAATTTAAATACTAAATTTTAATAATTTAAAAATATAAATACTCAATTTTAAAAATTTAATTATTAAAATTTTAAATTTTAAAATTTAAAAATTTAAATACTAAATTTTAAAAATTTAAATATTAAAACATTAAATTAAATTTAAATTTAAAAATTTAAATTTTAAAATTTAAATTTTAAAATTTAAAAATTTAAATACTAAATTTTAATAATTTAAAAATATAAATACTAAATTTTAAAAATTTAATTATTAAAACTTTAAATTTTAAAATTTAAAAATTTAAAAATTTAAAAACTAAATTTTAAAAATTTAATTATTAAAACGTTAAATTTTAAAATTTAAAAATCTAAGTTTTAAAATTTAAAAATTTAAATTTTAAAATTTAAAAATTTAAATACTAAATTTTAAAAATTTAAATATTAAAACTTTAAATTTAAAAATTTAAAAATTTAAATAATAAATTTTAAAAATTTAATTATTAAAACGTTAAATTTTAAAATTTAAAAATTTAAATTTTAAAATTTAAAAATTTAAATACTAAATTTTAAAAATTTAATTATTAAAACTTTAAATTTTAAAATTTAAATGTTTAAATACTAAATTTTTAAAATTGAATTATTAAAATTTTAAATTAAATTTAAATTTAAAAATTTAAATTTTAAAATTTAAAAATTTAAATTTTAAAATTTAAAAATTCAAATTTTAAAATTTAAAAATTTAAATTTGAATATTTAAAAATTTAAATTTTAAAATCTAAAAATTTAAATTTAAAAATTTATATACTAGATTTTAAAAATTTAATTATTAAAACTTTAAATTATAAAATTTAAAAATTTAAATACTAAATTTTAAAAATTTATTTATTAAAATTTTAAATTTTAAAATTTAAAAATTTAAATACTAAATTTTAAAAATTTAATTATTACAACTTTAACTTTTAAAATTTAAAAATTTAAATACTAAATTTTAAAAATTTAATTATTAAAACTTTAAATTTTAAAATTTAAAAATTTAAATATTAAATTTTAAAAATTTGAATATTAAAACTTTAAATTTTAAAATTTAAAAATTTAAATACTAAATTTTAAAAATTTAATTATTAAAACGTTAAATTTTAAAATTTAAAAATTTAAATTTTAAAATTTAAAAATTTAAATTTTAAAATTTAAAAATTTAAATACTAAATTTTAATAATTTAAAAATATAAATACTCAATTTTAAAAATTTAATTATTAAAACTTTAAATTTTAAAATTTAAAAATTTAAATACTAAATTTTAAAAATTTAAGTATTAAAACTTTAAATTTTAAAATTTAAAAATTTAAATACCAAATTTTAAACATTTAATTATTAAAACGTTAAATTTTAAAATTTAAAAATTTAAATTTTAAAATTTAAAAATTTAAATTTTAAAATTTAAAAATTTAAATTTTAAAATTTAAAAATTTAAATACTAAATTTTAAAAATTTAATTTCAAAACTTTAAATTTTAAAATTTAAAAATTTAAATACTAAATTTTAATAATTTAAAAATTTAAATACTCAATTTTAAAAATTTAATTATTAAAACTTTAAATTTTAAAATTTAAAAATTTAAAAATTTAAATACTAAATATTAAAAATTTAATTATTAAAACTTTAAATTTTAAAATTTAAAAATTTAAATTTTAAAATTTAAAAATTTAAATTTTAAAATTTAAAAATTTAAACACTAAATTTAAAAAATTTTTATTATAAAAACTTTAAATTTTAAAATTTAAAAATTTAAAAATTTAAATACTAAATTTTAAAAATTTAAATATTAAAACTTTAAATTTTAAAATTTAAAAATTTAAATACTAAATTTTAAACATTTAATTATTAAAACTTTAAATTTTAAAATTTAAAAATTTAAAAATTTAAATACTAAATTTTAAAAATTTATTTATTAAAATTTTAAATTTTAAAATTTAAAAATTTAAATACTAAATTTTAAAAATTTAATTATTAAAACTTTAACTTTTAAAATTTGAAAATTTAAATACTAAATTTTAAAAATTTAATTATTAAAACTTTAAATTTTAAAATTTAAAAATTTAAATATTAAATTTTAAAAATTTGAATCTTAAAACTTTAAATTTTAAAATTTAAAAATTTAAATACTAAATTTTAAAAATTTAATTATTAAAACGTTAAATATTAAAATTTAAAAATTTAAATTTTAAAATTTAAAAATTTAAATTTTAAAATTTAAAAATTTAAATACTAAATTTTAAAAATTTAATTATTAAAACTTTAACTTTTAAAATTTAAAAATTTAAATACTAAATTTTAAAAATTTAATTATTAAAACTTTAACTTTTAAAATTTAAAAATTTAAATACTAAATTTTAAAAATTTAATTATTAAAACTTTAAATTTTAAAATTTAAAAATTTAAATATTAAATTTTAAAAATTTGAATATTAAAACTTTAAATTTTAAAATTTAAAAATTTAAATACTAAATTTTAAAAATTTAATTATTAAAACGTTAAATTTTAAAATTTAAAAATTTAAATTTTAAAATTTAAAAATTTA